>NC_000074.6:101262747-101562747 GCF_000001635.26 Mus musculus
TTCCCTGTAAAAGAACAATTAAATTCACGATACTTTTTTTGATCCTATTAAGAATTACTGAGACTTTGGACATTTAGTGCAGTTGAAAAAGCACTTGGTCTACATAAGAGCTGGAGTTCATATTGCCAGAACCTACATATAATGGTGAGTAAGTATATCAGTCATGCATAATTGCAGCAACAGGAAGGAAGGTATAGAAGATCCATCTTGGGGTAATCCAAATAGTTAGACTAACCATATCTGGTGATTTCCATATTCAGCAAAAGAACTGCCTCTATAAATAAGGTAGAGAGCAACTAAGAAAATCTCCCAATGTCAACGACAGTCTTCTATGAACAAATAAACACACGTGTACGTGCAATTCCACAGACATGAGAACATGCCCATATACACCATCATACCACCACCATCACTCTCACAAATGCACAAAATACATGGAGGTTAATGCATGCACACCACACACATATGCACACAAACAGAAACACATGTTGGGAAAAATGAATTGCAGACAAAGAACAAGCTGAGTGGTGTAATCTTTCCTCATGGCTATCACATGAGCCCCAAAATATGCTGTTCACAATACTCAAACAAGACAATACAGGTAAACAAATGAATTTCTTATCCACTCATTCAATATGTAAGTGATGCTCTCCATTGTAAAATTTTGCTGTTCTGGTTAGTTTTTGTCAACTTGATGCACACTACCGTTGACTGGGAAGTGAAGGACTCACTTGTGCAATTGCTTCTACCTGATTGGCCTATGGGCATAATTGCAGGGCATTTTCTTGATTAGTGACTGAACTGTGGGTAATGCCACTCCAGGGAAGGCGGCCCTATTTGTCTAAGAAAGTGGGGTGCACAAGCCAGGGAGAGTAAGTCACAAAGCAGCATGCCTCCATTCTCTCTGCTGTAGTTTTCCTGCCTTAATTTTCTGCAATTATGGACTATAATTGGAACATGTAAGACAAATGTCGCCTTTCTTTCTCTGGTTACATTTGGTCATGCTGCCACCACAACTTAAAAACTGAACCAAGATTAATGAAAAGTTGTATTCTGGGTTTCACTCAGGTAGGAAAGTGAAAACAGTGTCATGTCACAGGATGGTTCACTTGAAGTAAAAAAAAATCTCATAAGAAAACATTAAGTTATTGGGTCATTGATAATGATCATATGATTAATTAATACCATTTGTATCATTCTGGCTTTATTCATAATCCATATGTAGGTTCTTTTTTTTACACTTTGATGCCTAAAATTATAAAAGCCTAATATATTTGATCTACAAAATCTAAAAATTTGCAAATTCGATTTGCAAATTTAAATCTTGTTTTCTGACAAGATTTAAATACCAATGAATGATTCACTAAAAATAAAATTCTACAACCAAAGAAACAAACAATAAAATTCTTATAAAAAAATCTACCCTTCTCTCACACATGGATTGTCAGAATTTCCTATTTTCACTTGAAAGAACTTAGTGTCAGTCAAGAAGAATATAATTTCTAAGCATTTGAAATACCCCATCAACAAATACATATATCCTTTATTAAGTCAAAGAAATAGAAGAGAGTGATGTTGGTACCAACTGTAAAGAAGTTCTCTGACCTACTGACTGTTACACATACCCTGGCCTCTGACATAATGAGTCCCTTCGGACAGTTAGGTAAGCTCCTTGGGGCCTCTTTCTCTATAAGGAAAGTCAGGCTTATGAATGGACTTCGTAAGGGCCCTTTTATCTATAACACTCCACACAAACATGGATTTTCTTGTCACTTTCAATCAAGAATAATAGTCTTGAAGAATCATTCTTTTCACCTTTGGAACATTGATTCATTTTAAAGGAGGTCTTAAATGTAGACATGTACTTCATGGTCGCTGTGTTTTCAAATCCTCCTCTTACTTAGAGTCAGCAGAGTTTCTATTTTTAGAAATTTCCCAAAGGAATTGGAAGAGTCTCTCATTCATGGTTCATTTCCTCTAAGAGCTAGATCACTGGTGCCTGCTGATTCTTACACGGCATGCCCAGATCTTGTCTAATTCTCACTGAGGTCAACATAGGTTCATAACCTCTGTCAAACTGGAGAATCAAAATGAGTTTTCTCATACTGAAAGATGACTTGAATTTGGCTTCCTACAGTTTGAAGTTGTTCAACATCAACTAATTAAAGAAATGGCCACAAATTAGCCTCACAGATGATTATAAAAACAGCTTTGGTAACTCCACAATTAGTTATTTGTCTTCCAAATTAAATTCATAAAACATGAATGCTTAAGATTTAGAAATTTATAATACGTGTATTATTGTCACACAAAGCAAAAATAGATGTCTTCTTTAGTAAGGGTGGTTATTTTCTCTGACTGTCAAATTGCAAGTCCTAAAGTTTCAATTGATAGCTCATCTAGGCATAACAGACAGAAATCAACAGAAATCGAAATATAAGAATGTAATAGAAACATATTTCAGTGAAAGGTTTCATAGTTTCTTCAACAGTAAAGATAAGCTAGGTTTTTTTTTTCCTTCTTCTCATTTCATATACATTCTGGCATCAACTCAAAACAAGTATATATCTGGATATGTTACAAGCACACAGCTAATCTGAGCAATTTAGATGATCATTCTCTTTGTCTGTATTTTACTATCTCTGTGAGTCCCAAAATAGTTTTTACTTTTTTTGTTATTTTTATTAGATGTTTTCTTCATTTACATTTCAAGTGCTATCCTGAAAGTCCCCTATACCCCCTCCCCTGCTCCCCAACCTACCCACTCCAACTTCATGGCCCTGGCATTACCCTGTACTGGGGTATATGATCTTCGCAAGACCAAGGGCCTCTCCTCCTCTTGATGGCTGACTAGGCCAACCTCTGCTACATGTGCAACTAGAGACACATCTCTGGGAGATACTGGTCAGTTCATATTGTTCTTGCTCCTAAAGGGTTGCAGACCCCTTTAGCTCCTTAGGTGCTTTCTCTAGCTCTTTCATTAGGGGCCCTCTGTTCCATCCAATAGGTGACTGATTCCTGAAATATTTTACATTTTAACATCTACATCTGAGTTGAGATTAATTTTCTTGCACATTTAGACTTCATCGAACATTTCTGTGTGGGCATTCTTTTAGTTGGTAGTAGATTAACTTGTTCTGCAAAACCTCTTCAGTGACAAATTTACACATATTGATAATAAGGATATCAGGCTGCTGTAACCCTTATATAATATATAAAATTATAAATAAGGGATGTGGAGTACTTAAATACTCAAGGGAAAACAAAATCTGTTTATTATCATTTAATGAGCCATGTTACATTGGATAGTTCCTTCAACAGTCATGATGAAGTCGTTTTTGCATTGCTCAGAATATCTCCTACTCTACAAATAATGAGAAGCTGCCTTACCATGTAGTTAGTTACAGAAGAGTTTTCATTATTTTTAAATAGGCCATATTTTTTAATTGACAGGTGATGTATCCATATAATACACAAAATATTCTCTGTACAATTTTCCTATTTCATAAATAAAAGGCTGGTTTTCTTTCAAATGTGCATTGAATGCAATTATAACAATTATGAAAGAATTAGGAAAATCATAAAGTATGATATATATTTACAATGTTCAGCAAATAGTATATGTCAATTAAGGAAAACATTTCTATTATGTATCCTGTCTTGGTGTAATCAAAGTTTTGTAACTAACTTAAATGTTATCCTATAGAAATTGATGTTACCAAAAAGCATTCTACCCCAGAAAATCTATTTTCTGCTGATCAAGAAAAGGACCTACAATAATATTTGATTTATAAATTCTAGCTCATGTATTTCTTTACTAATATTGGTAATTGTTCTTTGTAGAAGCCCAAGGGATGTTTTAAAGATGCACGCCAACAGATATGTGATAGCTATCACTATCTTCAAACCTCACATAAAAACAAGTTATGAGCTTGTCTTACAAAGGATAAAATTTAATATTGTGAGAAATCAATTAGGGATAGCTTTCATTCGTTTTTGTTTGTTTGTTTTGTTTTGAACTTATTTTTTTTAATTGGGTATTTTCTTCATTTACATTTCCAATGCTATCCCAAAAGTCCCCCATACCTCCCCACCCCACTCCCCGACCCACCCCCTCCCACTTCTTGGCTCTGGTGTTCCCCTGTACTGAGGCATATAAAGTTTGCATGACCAAGGGGTCTCTCTTCCAAATTATGGCCTACTAAGCCATTTTCTGCTACATATGCAGCTAGAGACATGAGCTGTGGGCAGTACTGGTTATTTCATATTGTTGTTCCACCTGCTGGGTTGCAGACCCCTTTAGTTCCATGGGAACTTTCTCTAGCTCCTCCACTGGGGGCCCTGTGTCTACCCAATAGCTGACTGTAAGCATCCATTTCTGTGTTTGCCAGGCAGCAGTATAGCCTCACAAGAGACAGCTATATCAGGGTCCTTTCAGCAAAATTTTGCTGGCATAAGCAATGGTGTCAGCATTTGGAGGCTGATTATGGGATGGATCCCTGGGTGCAGTAGTATCTAGATGGTCCATCCTTTCCTCTCAGCTCCAAACTTTGTCTCTGTAACTCCTTCCATGGGTGATTTGTTTCCAATTCTAAGAAAGGGCAAAGTGTCCCCACTTTTGTCTTTGTTCTTGAGTTTCATGTGTTTTGCAAATCGTATCTTGTATCTTGGGTATTCTAAGTTTCTGAGCTAAAATCAACTTATCAGTGAGTACATATCACGTTACTTATTTGTAATTGGGTTACCTCATTCAGGATGATACCCTCCAGGTCCATCCATTTGCTTAGGAATTTCATAAATTCATTCTTTTTAATATCTGATTAGTATTTCATTGTGTAAATGTACCACATTCTCTGTATCCATTCCTCTGTTGAGGGACATCTGGGTTCTTTCCAGCTTCTGGCTATTATAAATAAGGCTGCTATGAACATAATGGAGCAGGTGTCCTTTTTACCAGTTGGAACATCTTGTGAACATATGCCCAGGAGAGGTATTGCAGGATTCTCTGGTAGTACTATGTTTAATTCTCTGTGGAACTGCCAGACTGATTTCCAGAGTGGTTGTACAAGCTTACAGTCACACCAACAATGGAGGAGTGTTCCTCTTTCTCCACATCCTTGCCAGCATCAGCTGTCACCTGAATTTTTGAACTTAGTCATTCTGACTGGCGTGAGGTAGAATCTCAGGCTTATTTTGATTTACATTTCCCTGATCATTAAGGATGCTGAACATTTTTTCAGGTGCTTCTCAGCCATTCGGTATTCCTCAGGGGAGAATTTTTGTTTAGCTCTGAACCCTGTTTTTTTTTTTAATTGGTTTATTTGATTTTCTGAAGTCCACCTTCTTGAGTTCTTTATATATATTGGATATTAGTCCCCTAACTGATTTAGGATTGGTAAAGATACTTTCTCAATCTGTTGGTGTTCCTTTTGTCTTATTGATGGTATCTTTTGCCTTACAGAAGCTTTGCAATTTTATGAGGTCCCATTTGTTGATTCTGGTTCTTAGAGCACAAGACATTGCTGTTCTTTTCAGGAATTTTTCCCCTGTGTCCATATCTTCCAGGTTTTTCCCCACTTTCTCCTCTATAAGTTTCACTGTCTCTGGTTTTATGTGGAGTTCCTTGATCCACTTAGATTTGACCTTAGTACAAGGAGATAGGAATGGATCAATTGGCATTCTTCTACAAGATAACCACCAGTTGTACCAGCACCATTTGTTGAAAATGCTGTCTTTTTTCCACTGGATGGTTTTATCTCCCTTGTCAAAGGTCAAGTGACCATAGGTGTGTGGGTTCATTTCTGGGTCTGCAATTCTATTCCATTGGTCTACTTGTTTGTCACTATACCAGTATCATGCATTTTTATCACAATTGCTCTTTAGTACAGCTTTAGATCAGGCATGGTGTTTTCACCAGAGGTTCTTTTATCATTGAGAAGAGCTTTTGGTATCTTAGGTTTTTTGTTATTCCAGATGAATTTGCAAATTTCCCTTTCTAAATCGTTGAAGAATTGAGTTGGAATTTTGATGGGGATGCATTGAATCTGCACATTGTTTTTGGCAATATAGCCATTTTTACTATATTGATCCTGCCAATCCATGAACATGGGAGATCTTTCCATATTCTGAGATCTTCTTTAATTTCATTCTTCAGAGACTTGAAGTTCTTATCATACAGATCTTTCACTTCTTTAGTTAGAGTCACCGCAAGGTATTTTTATTTTTATTTTTATTTTGTGACTATTGTGAAGGGCGTTGTTTCCCTAATTTCTCTCTCAGTTTGTTTATCGTTTGTGTAGAGAAAGACCTTTGACTTTTTTGAGCTAATTTTATATCAGCTCCTTCACTGAAGCTGTTTAATGGGTTTCAGAGTTCTTTGGTGGAATTTTTAGGGTCACTTATGTATACTATCATATCATATGCAAATAGGGATATTTTGACTTCTTCTTTCTAATTTGTATCCTCTTGATCTCCTTTTGTTGTAGAATTGCTCTGGCTAGGACTTCAAGTACTATGTTGAATAGGTAGGGATAAAGTAGGCAGCCTTGTCTAGTCCCTGATTTTAGTTGAATCACTTTTAGCTTCTCACCATTTACTTTGATGTTTGCTACTGGTTTGCTCTAGATTGCTTTTATCATGTTTAGGTATGGGCCTTGAATTCCTGATCTTTCCAAGACTTTTATCATGAATGGGTGTTGTATTTTTTCAAATGCTTTCTCAGCATCTAATGAGATGATCATGTGTTTTTTGTCTTTGATTTTGTTTTTACAGTGGATTACATTGATGGATTTCCATATATTAAACCATCCCTGCATCCCTGGAATGAAACATACTTGCTCAGGATGGATGATTGTTTTGACATGTTCTTGGATTTGGTTAATGAGAATTTTATTGATATTTTTTTCATCAGTATTCATAAGGGAAATTGGTCTGAAGTTTTCTAACTTTGTTGGGTCTTTCTGTGGTTTAGGTATCAGAGTAATTGTGGCTTCGTAGAATGAGTTGGGTAGAGTACCTTATGTTTCTATTTTGTGGAACAGTTTGTGAAGAACTGGGATTAGATCTTCTTTGAAGGTATGATAGAACTCTGCACTAAACCCATCTGGTCCTGGGCTTTTTTTGGTTGGGAGACTATCAATGACTGCTTCTATTATTTCTTTAGGGGATATAGGAATGTTTAAATCATTAATCTGATCCTGATTTAACTTTGTTACCTGGTATCTGTCTAGAAATTTGTCCATTACATCAGGTTCTCCAGTTTTGTTGAGTATAGCCTTTTGTACAAGGATCTCTTGGTGTTTTGGATTTCTTCAGGATCTGTTCTTATGTCTCCTTTTTCATTTCTGATTTTGTTAATTAGGATGCTTTCCCTGTGCCCTCTAGTGAGTCTAGCTACGGGTTTGTCTATCTTGTTGATTTTCTTAAAGAACCAGCACCTCATTTGGTTGATTCTTTGAATAGTTCTTCTTATTTCCACTTGGTTGATTTCACCCCTGAGCTTGATTAATTCCTGCCCTCTACTCCTCTTGGGTAAATTTTCTTTCTTTTGTTCTAGAGCTTTTACGTGTGTTGTCAAGCTGCTAGTGTGTGCTCTCTCTATTTTCTTTTTGGAGGCACTCAGTGCTATGCGTTTTTCTCTTTGAAATGCTTTCATTGTGACCCATAATTTTGGGTATGTTGTGGCTTCATTTTCATTAAACTTTAAAAAGTCTTTAATTACTTTTTTATTCGTTCCTTGAATAGGTATCTTTGAGTAGAGTGTTGTTCGGTTTCCAAGTTGAATGTTTCCTTTCTATTATTTATGTTGTTACTGAAGATGAGCCTTAGTCCATGGTGATCTGATAGGATGCATGGGACAATTTCAATATTTTTGTATCTGTTGAGGCCTGTTTTGTGACCAATTATATGGTCAAATTTGGAAAAGGTACCATGAGTTGCTGAGAAGAAGGTATATCCTTTTGTTTTAGGATAAAATGTTCTATAGATCTCTGTTAAATCCATTTGTTTCATCACTTCTGTTAGTTTCACTGTGTCCCTGTTTAGTTTCTGTTTCCACAATATGTCCATTGATGAAAGTGGTGTGTTGAAGTCTCCCACTATTATTGTGTGAGGTGCAATGTGTGATTTGAACTTTACTAAAGTTTCTTTAATGAATGCAGCTGCCCTTGCATTTGGAGCATAGATATTCAGAATTGAGATTTCCTCTTGGAAGATTTTATCTTTGATGTGTATGAAGTGACCCTCCTTGTCTTTTGATAACTTTGGTTAGAAGTCGATTTTATTTGATATTAGAATGGTTGCTCCAGATTGTTTCTTCAGACCATTTGCTTGGAAAATTGTTTTCCAGCCCTTCACTGTGAAGTAGTGTCTGTCTTTTTCCCTGATATGGGTTTCCTGTAAGGAGCAAAATGGTCGATCCTGTTTATGTAGCCAGTCTGTTAACCTATATCTTTTTATTGGGGAATTGAGTCCATTGATATTAAGAGATATTAAGGAGAAGTAATTGTTGCCTCTTATTATTTTTGTTGTTAGAGTTGGCATTCTGTCCTTGTGGCTGTCTTCTTTTAGGTTTGTTGAAGGATTACTTTCTTGCTTTTTCTAGGGCATAGTTTCCGTCCTTGCATTGTTTTTTTTTTTCTGTTATTATCCTTTGAAGGGCTGGATTCATGGAAAGATATTGCGTGAATTTGGTTTTTTCATGGAATACTTTGGGTTCTCCATCTTTGGCAATTGAAAGTTTGGCTGGGCATAGTAGCCTAGGCTGGCATTTGTGTTCTCTTAGTGTCTGTATAACATCTGTCCAGGCTCTTCTGGCTTTCATAGTCTCTGGTGAAAAGTCTGGTGTAATTCTGATAGTCCTGCCTTTATATGTTACTTGACCTTTCGCCCTTACTGCTTCTAATATTCTATCTTTATTTAGTGCATTTGTTGTTCTGATTATTATGTGTTGGGAGGAATTTCTTTTCTGGTCCATCTATTTGGAGTTCTGTAGGCTTCTTTTATGTTCATGGGCATCTCTTTCTTTAGGTTTGGGATTTTTCATCTATAATTTTGTTGAAGATATTTGCTGGCCCTTTAAGTTGAAAATCTTTATTCTCATCTACTCCTATTATCAGTAGGTTTGGTCTCATTGTGTCCTGGATTTCCTGGATGTTTTTAGATAAGATCTTTTTGCATTTTGCATTTTCTTTGATTGTTGTGCTGATGTTCTCTATGGAATCTTCTGCACCTGAGATTCTCTCTTCCATCTCTTGTATTCTGTTGTTGATGCTCACATCTATGGTTCCAGATTTCTTTCCTAGGTTTTCTATCCCCAGCGTTGTCTCACTTTGGGTTTTCTTTATTGTGTCTACTTCCCTTTTTAGGTCTTGTATGGTTTTGTTCAATTCCATCACCTGTTTGGTTGTGTTTTCCTGTTTTTCTTTACGGACTTCTACCTGTTTAGCAGTGTTCTCCTGTATTTCTCTAAGTGAGTTATTAAAGTCCTTCTTGATTTCCTCTACCATCATCATGAGATATGCTTTTATATCTGGGTCTAGGTTTTCAGATGTGTTGGGGTATCCAGGACTGACTGAGGTGGGAATGCTGTGTTCTGATGATGGTCAGTAGTCTTGGTTTCTGTTAGTAAGATTCTTATATTTGCCTTTCACAATCTGGCAATCTCTGGAGTTAGTTGTTATAGTTGTCTCTGGTTGGAGCTTATACCTCCTGTTATTCTGTTATCCTCTATCAGCAGACCTGGGGGAGTAGTTCACTCCTGAATTTCAGTGGTCAGAGTACTCTGTGCAGGCAAGCTCTCCTCTTGCAGGGTAGGTGCACAGATATCTGGCATTCGGACCTGCCTTCTGGCAGAAGATAAAGGCCTGAAACAGGGCCTGTACCAGAAGCTGTGTCAATTCTGCCCGTCCCAGAAGCTGTTTAGCATCTGTAGTCTGCACTCTCACCTGTGCAGAGTAGTCTCTGAGAGATCCAGGTCCAGAGATGGCTCCCTCAGGTGCTTGGGCAAAGCCCTCCCGGGCAGGGTGGACACCTCTCCTCTGGCAGGGAAGGTGCCCCGGATGTCTAGAGCCCAAATTGCGGTCTTCCCCAGAAGCTGTGTCTCTTCTGCCTATCCCAGAAGCTTTGTAGCTTCTGTAGTCCACACTCTCATCTGCACAGACCTAGGGGTAGCTTTCTTAACAGAATGTATTTATAATTGAATTTAGATTTCTTTAAAATAGGATTGCTCTGTCAGGCAAATTATTGTGATTCTAATTTTTCCCACATTCCTGCCTGAAAGCCAGAGTGGGTCTTTATTAAAAGAATTACCAGTCATCCCTCTGCTTCTTCTTTGTACTTGTCAGCACTTGGTAAAAAATTCTCTGGATTTATTTTCATTTTTTCCTGCCCTATATCCACGTGTATATGACTGACTATTATGATGGCATGATTGTATTTTCACTAGGATTTGAAGTAACATTGCATGATTGAAATGAAGTTCTACTAAAACTAAATATACTTCCTTGTTTTTTTCAGTTTAGTGCCTGGAAAACTGGCTGTTAAAGAATTTGCATGCTGTCCAGTTTAAACTACCTCTCACTGTATTGTTTCTTATTTTGGCAGACATTTGAGAAGTTTATCTGTAGTTCTTGCTAGTTCCAAACTCACAGCAGTCCTCCTGCCTCAGCTTCACAAGTGCTCAAACTTGAAGACAAAAGGCAATACACCTGGTTAGCTATATTTTTTTCTGGTTAAATTTCTCTGCTTTTGAAAGTTTGCCAACTTTTTAATTATTCATATAATATATATATATATATATATATATATATATTACATATATTATATACATACATACATACATATATGGTCAATTACATAGGGAAGCTGAGAATTGCGACAGTAATATAGCTCCAAGGCATCAACTAGAAATATCATTTTGGAAAGAGAATTTATACATTTCACTCCTTCTTTTATCTGTGTTGAACTGCAAAGTGTGGAAAATTGAATCTTATGCTACTATCCGGTCAACAAATGTGCCCATGCTAGCAATACTTTATGATGACTTTTCAGAGCCGTACCAAGTCCAATCCATGATTAAATACAAACTTTAACCTTCTTGCTTCACACAGAAAATGAGATTTGTATCGAGGAATTTTTTTTTTCTGAGATGTTGTGCCTAGCAGAAAGTCTCATTTTGCCATCCAGATTTTCTTTCTACCACTTCTATTTGCATTCCATTAGCATAATACTGAAAAATGGAAGCAACCAAATAAAGTTTTTTCATAACTGAGCAGTGAGAGAAATGGGATATCTATAACTATTTTCTTCTGCCGATTACTTTGGGGGAGGGGCAGTACATCACATTAAATGGTTACAAATTTTTGTTTTGTTTTGTTTTCTTGAGCCTATTGCCTCTTCATATTTATTATTTCAAATATTACATGTTAGAGGAGAATTAAATCAGCCTGAAGCGTTTCTGACCTATATGTGTAAAACTCATGTGAAACTGAAAAGTGTATTCAAGTTATCTAGAGCTATTTCCTCAATCCTGTTACAAAATATGTCCTATTTCACCTTTCATTTGGCTATGCTTTCTTGTTGCAAATCATATCTTGTCGAGCTTGATGTTTTAACAGGGTTAAACCAAATGTCCCTAAATTGTTAAGACAACCTAATAGAAGAAAAAGCATTTCAGAAACAATTATCTTGAGTCAATAGTTAATATAAGAAAGAAACCACCCACTCTTGTTGGAGAAATATTGCTCCTTTGATCTTTAGAATTTCCCCAAATAGTCACACTTAGGTTGGCTCAAAATATTCAGATTGGCCTATTTTCAGGAATTTGTCAGTGTGAGCTACTCCCTGTTGAAAGCCAGAGTAAATACATGTTTAGTGTGGATGGTAGTGCTATGCTAAAGTCCAAATAGTGTTATGTCTAGCTTGCCAATGTATATTTTTGCTCCAAATGCATATTCAAATTGGATGTCTCAATGAGAGAGCCTATGTACATTGATTGGTGTACTAGTGGAGATTGTAGTTAATTTGTATTAAATGATCCAATGAATGTGCACAATTTTCTTAAAAAGAAAATGAAAATGGCTATGCATTTACCATTCAGCCCAGCTGCCAACCTGTGATCAGTGCATCGTTAGAGGCTTCAATCATGAATACATTTAGTTACTGAAATAGCCCTGCAGGGCTCTTGGTTGTTAACTTACAATAAAATAGACTTCATTGAGCCTACAAAGTAAGCAAGCTATAGCTTAGCTTGGAGTATTTTGTTTATTTGTTTGTTTTACATCCTAGCTGCAAGTCATATGTGTTTTTTCTCTTTGTTTTATGTATGCAAAGATATTGGGACAGAGAAAATATAAATGAGTATCCATAAAATATTTACAACAGTGTTTATTACTAGAATTGACTCTCCAAACACAGGTAGATGAGATTGTCTGTTGCTACAAATGTGCAGGTCTTTTACCTGAGACAGCTTGCACTGAAAAGATTTTTAGGAATAAGGATAACTGAAAGATCTTTATTCAGAAGCTAAAAAAGAAGCTATACAGTAAAAATGGGGTTGCTTCAAAGATAGGATAAGTGTAGACATGGGGACAAAAATGGACTTAAAGAGCTAGGATGCATTGCTTTCTCAATTATTTTCACCAGATAATCATGTTGTGTTCATTTGCACCATTACTAAAGCACATGGCTGAGAAGTATAGGATGTAAACATATGTTCTCCGTCTTGCCTAAAGCTCCATCCTGGAAATACTGAGGCTGGTTTATACAAATGATGTCTAGATAGTTCATTTCCATCCTTCTTTTGTTCTGTACAGGACTCAAGGGGAACACAGTTCCATTTGTTTTTCTCTGAATTCCTTTTTGCTAATTCAGTGTGGCTACTGGAATCTTTCTAAACTGGATCGATTATATTTTCTGCTTTTCTACTCACTATCTCTTTCCAGTGCACTAAGAGCTTCCATAAAATTAGATAACTGCTTCTGAAATTGAGTCACCTTTGCTTCCATATGGTATCATGCTGTAGTGATGGCTCCATGGTCAACTTCCTGACAAAGCCTCACAGAAGTCTAAACGTTAATATTTCTATCCATGTTGAGGTGGGTTTTGACAGAAACCGAGACTGGCAAAGGATGCCAAAATGGCTAATGGATTTAAAGAAACAGTCACAGAATGAACTACTAAATCTAACAGGAAAGGAAGTATATCCTGGTGTAGAAAGGATAAACAATAAAGGTGAGTGTTTATGTGAAGTTTCAGATATAAAACAAAGCTTGGTAGAGCTATGATGAAAAAAATTACACTCGAATTCATTCTATTTCAAACAAATGACTTATGATTTTTATGTCCTTTCAGTAGTTATTGAGTGGGTGCTACCTAAAAAGGAGGACAGAGAGATGGTAAATAGTGTGATTACCAAGCATTTCTGATTATGTTGTGCCCACAAAACCAACATAATATTTTCACGGTCTCAAATTGTTAATAACATAGCTTTTATACAGGTAAATGGTGGGTCCAAAAATGTAATAAAGTCAAAGTCTCTGGCTTTTCAATGAATCCTACAACGTTGTTGCAATATTACATGTGTGTATGTGTGTGTGTGCATGTGCATGTGCGCGTGTGTATGTGTGTGTGCGTGTGTGTGTGTGTGTGTGTGTGTGTGTGTGTGTGTGTGTATACATTCTAACTTTTGAAATGAAGGTTTAGGAGTATTCCAGAGGTGTTGTGATTATATTTAATGATCTTCCATAGATTAGAATAGTCTGAGAGACAAATTAATAATTATTATTAGTTTAGCTGAAGAACTGTTGTTCCTTAGTCAATTTGGGAAGACACAAAAGGACCTGTATGGTTTTTACTCATTTATAAGTGGATATTAGCCATAAAGAGGATACCCACACTATATTCATAATCCCAAAGAGGTAAAACAAGTTGGAAGTTTCAAAGCAAGATGCTTGAATCTCATTTGGAAGAGGAAATGAAATAGTCATAAGTGGCAAATAGAGCAAAGGAACTTGGTGGGAGAAGGGATAGGGAAGAGAATGGGGGAATTCGGGATTAGGTGTAGGAGAGACAGGGGAGAGGGCCTGGTGGAAGTAATAGGCATCTCATGTATGTTTCAGGAACCTGGGACTGGGGAGGCTCCAATAAATCAATGGGGATGATCTTAGCTAAGACTCTCAGCAGTTGGGATATGGAACCTGAAGTGGTCATCTCCTATATCCAGGCAGTTACCTCATTGGAGCAATAAGGTCATCAACGCACCTACAGAACTTTTATCCCAAAGTTTATTTGGTCTATATGAAATTCAGGGATTGGGGTTAGAGCAGAGACTGGGGGAATAGCTAAGCAATAGCTGGCCCAACTAGAGACCCATCCCATTGGCAAGCACCAATCCCTGACACTATTAATTATACTCTGTTATGCTTGTAGAGGGGAATCTATCATGCCCCACTTTGAGAAGCTCCTCCCAGTATCTGGCTAAAATGGAAGCAGAGAACCACGGCCAAACATTGGATGAACTTGGGGACTCTTATGGAAGAATTGCAAGAAGTATTGAGGGCTTAATAGGATAGGTGTTCCACAGGAAAACCAGCAATGCCAATTAACCTTGACCCTTGGAGTATTTCATAGACTGAGCCACCAACCAAAGTATACACAGGTTGGACCATCCTCTGACCCCTCCAACATATATGCAGTTGATGTGCACTTTGATGTTCATGTGGGTCCCCCAACAACTGGAGCAGGTCTATCTCTAAAGCTGTTGCCTGTCTTTGTAATATACTCCCTTAACTGGGCTGTCTTGTCTGGACTCAGTGGGAGAGGATCTGTCTAGTCCTGCAGAGATTTTATGTGCCAGTACTATCAGGACTGGGGGGATATGTGGAGGCAGAGGGTATCACCCTCTAAGAAGATAAGGCAAGGGTGCAAGGGATAGGACCCTGAGTGAAGCGGGAAGCTAGATGGAGGGCAGCAGCTGGGATGTAAAATGAATTAAAAAAAAAAACAGAAAAACAAAAAAACAAAAACAAGAAATAGCTTTGAAATGTCAGAGTTGTAGATGCTGAGTGATTTCCCCCTCTGCTTATCTAATAGATTCAGAACTGTTCATTGTTTGTTTGTTTGTTTAGTTTAGTTCAATTATTGAGCACAAGATCAATAATCTTGTTGTGTTTCTGTTTTGTTTTGTTTTGTTTTGTTTTTTCACACAGCTCATTGCTAGGGTAATGATTGTTTCAAGAAAGAAAATACCAAAACTAATCCAAATAATCAAAAAGGAAAGGAAAGGAAAGGAAACAACAACAACAAAAACCAGACTAAGACAAACCAAAATAAAACAAACAAAATCTGGGAGTATGTGTTGCATCCTGTACTGTTCAAGGTACTCATAGTTGCAAGTAGCCATGTAACTTCTGGAAGATAAGCTCTTGGTTTATCAGATTGGTGACCTTAAAGTTGGCATAAGAAATGGAATACCATAAGAACCACAAACATTGCCTTATAGTTGTTCTTCCTTCTCTATTAGGATATTTTTTAACTAGTCAATATGGATGAAATTTCCTCACATGAAAGAGAATCTACATTGTACATTTAATGACATCCACTTGAGGACCTCAGATAGAAGGAGACTATTTTCTTTCAGTTGGCAACACACTATCTATGGATAAGAACAACTGGCATACATGGAGCCATTGAAAATTTAAGGGTGTCTAAGGATCACGTGAAATATCTTCTATTAGAACATGTGGAGGAAAGTCAGCCTTCTAAAATCACAATAGGTGGCATCAGGGATGGTCAGCTATCAGCACTGGGAAGGGTAGTTTTCATGAGTGGCTAAGTGTCTGACATAGATATTTAAAAAGAATGAAATAATGAAATCTAAGACTATCAGTAGAAACCAGATACCATCAACATAATAATGCTCTCCTTAAAATAGAAATTCTCCAAGTCACATTCTTGTGTACACACACACACACACACACTGAGAAATGTGCCAAACCTAAACCCAGGTACAAAACAAGTGAATTTCCCACAAATACAGTAAAATTATATGCCATCAACAAAACAAAACAAAACAAAAAACAAACAACAACAACAAAAAAAACACCCAAAAATAGCCAACTGAAAACTAAACAAACAAACAAAAAACTAAAACAGCCTGGTTTCTTTGAAATGGCTTATCTTCAAAAACATATACCAAATCTTTACCAATATTCAATATAGCTTTTTGAGTCTACAGTTCTTTTACATGTCTTATTTTTATCAGAGGCAACAAAAAGACTTTCAAATGTCTCTGCATATAATTTCTTTTATCAAAAAATTTATTTCATATTTGCATTACAACAGTAAAGTCATTAATAAATTTTGTTCAAACTAAAAAAAAAGGTTAGTGTTATTTTCATTGATGCCCAATGTGATGTATTTAATGATTTCTCATTACAATATTTTTAAACACGAGATAGTAATATAGTAATGTCTTTATATGGAGGTAGGTCAGCAAGATGGAGGAAAAGTCTGAAGTAATATTTCCCAAGCCAGCTTCACCGGAGTTAAATGTCTCTAAGAAGTAATCTTTATGCTCAATGCATGAAGTTTACACATCAGTAAAACAAATATATATAATAAACAATGGGAAAATTACTAGTAGTAAAGACTATGCAGAACTATTATTGCAATTATTGATACTTGCAGGTATAGGTATTATTAATATTTTTTTCTCAAGATTGTGGAGAAACAACTTAATTGATCCTTCCTCTCCCTACCTATTTACTAATTAGGTAAACTGAAGTTCTTAATGTATTTAAAACCTTTGAGTACCTGTAGATATGGCTCAGTGAATAAGATATCTTGCTGCTATTGTAGAGAACAAGTGTTTAATTCCCAGTACCCACAATCATCTCTGATGGCAGCTTCAGGAGATCTGTCACACTCATTAGACCTGTGCAGGTACCAGGCATACATATGGTACAAAAAACAGACATGAAGGCAGAACATTCATACATGTAAAATAAAATAAATATAAGCAATTAAATGCTTTTATTATGTACCTCTCTGATTCTAGCCATATGAAAATGGTTTAAAGCTGTTGTGAAAATGTAAGCAGCAAGTGCTAGTAACAAAATGTCTGGTGGTGGCCTTCAGCCAGGAGTCTTTGTCCATCAGTGGACAACTCCATGTTGAGGTTGCATTAACCTGTCACAGATAACATCTGTGCTGGTCTGGAAAGGACAAAAAGAACAGAACAGCAAGGTATAGACTGTAAACAACTAAAACCAATTTAGTGACAATTTGACTTGGAGGGATGCAGACTTGATTTCCTCTGATTAAGATTGACAAGGGAATTTCCAACTATATGTTTTCTGAAATTTCAAATCTATGACTTAGTCATGGATTAGATGTAAAATTTACTGATATTTCTCATTCAACAATGATAATGTTTATTAGCTTTTTAAAAAGAAAATCATAGAAGTCCACAGTTAACAGAAGTAGTGTGTGTGTGTGTGTGTTGTTGTTGGTTGTTGTTGTTGGTGGTGGTGGTGGTTGTTGTTGTTACACAGTGTATAGATGGATATGTCTACTTACATTTTTCTGGAAAACTATGGTTAAATTCAGATATCCTCTTTGGTTACTTACTCATCTATTGTTTGACCTACCATTTCTTCCTGGACCTGTAGGTGACAGTTAAGAGCTGAGAGCTGTCCAGTGAGCCTCAATAATCCATCTGTAAGAATATGACCACATCTGTGATTACAGTATCACAAAGCACACCTGCCAATATTTTTACATGGATGGTGAGGAATTAAAATCAGTTATTTATGCTCAAATAGTACTAACTGAACCTTTTCAAGTCCCTTGATTTTAATTCACAATTGTATAATTCATTGCGTTAGATTTGACAAATTCATGACTCATCTAGCATTGTATAACTGATTATAGAGCTAAAGACAGAAGATGGACTTGATAGCTTTTACCCCTTGTCTTTCCTAAATAAAGAGAAACATCAAATCTCCACTTTTAGTATACATATCACACTAGGTTTGATTAAAAATCTATCTAATTTGGGACCATTTCAAACACCATGATTTTGTAAATTCATAGCAAATTTTGCTATTTACATTGAGGGCATCTTGAAATGTGTACAGGCACACACTTCTATTACTTTATTTCTTAAAAAAATGTATAATGTTTTGCTATTTGTAGTATGTATATCTAAGCAGTAAGGAAACAAAATTGTACTAATGCATACTGCATAACGTTTATGTCCATTGTTTTATGTATCTTTATGTAAGCATGTTCTAAACAAAATCCTCAGTGAAACTAGATACATTTTCGTAAACACACAGCTAGAATTTTTTTGCATTCACAGGCAAGCTGATGGAAAGAGCAAGGGTAAAATCCTCACATCCTCCACCTACCTGATTCACATTTTTTTATTAGACATTTTCTTTATATATGTTTCAAATGCTATCCCAAAAGTTCCCTATACCCTACCCCCGCTCTGCTCCCCTACTCACTCACTCCCACTTCTTGGCCCTGGCATTCCCCTGTACTGGGGCATATAAAGTTTGCAATACCAAGGGGCCTCTCTTCCCAGTGATGGCTGACTAGGCCATCTTCTGATACATATGCAGCTAGAAACACGAGCTCTGGGGGTACTGGTTAGTCCACATTGTTGTTCTACCTATAGGGTTGCAGAACCCTTCAGCTCCTTGGGTGCTTTCTCTAGCTTCTCCATTGGGGGCCCTGTGTTACATCTTATAAATGACTGTGAGCATCCACTTCTGTATTTGCCAGGCAATGGCATATCCTCATACAAGACAGTTATAACAGGGTTCCGTCAGCTAAATACTTATTATTTGGTCTAGGAAGATGCCTTGCTGGCCGCTCTTCCAGAGAATCTAGGTTTAATGTATAGTACAAGCATGATGGCTCATAGACACCTGTTACTCCAGTTCTAGATGATCTGAGACTTTCTTGTGAACTCTACAGGCTTAATGCACACCTCTGGTGAAAAGTCACACATGGAAAGCAAGCAAAGTACCCATGTATACCCATGCAGTTACATATGTAAGCACATGCATGAGTTAACAGATTGAAAGACAGACAGACAGACAGACAAACATATAGATACAGATAAAAATCTAAAAACATTAATTGTATGTAAAGCCCATTCCAATTCTTTAAATGGGCTTTACACTCTGCTTCCAGAATTTCCTTCCATATTGGTCCAAAATTTGTCTAATATACACATTTCTGACTAAACATCATTAAGCCTTTTTGTTGCTATGTCTCATAAAAAATGTTTCTATCTCGAAGGTACCTGGAAAAGCTGTTTTCATGAAGAACAAAGTATCTATTCTTATGGGCTATCATTTTTTGCTTCTTCTTCTTTTTTTTTTTTTAAAGAAGTCTCCTTGAAGTTTGGCCTGGTTAGTCATCAATGGTAGGAGAAGCCCTTGGTCCTCTGAAGGCTCTATGCCCCAGTGTAGGGGTATGCCAGGGCCAGAAAGTAGGAGTGTATAGGTTGGTGAGTAGGTGGATGGGGGAGGGTATGGGGGTTTCAGAGGGGAAACCAGGAAAGGGGATAACATTTGAATGTAAATAAAGAAAATATCTATAAAAAAAATAAAACACACACACACACACACAAGATTGACATTTATAAAATACATTCCCTTACTAGTTTGTAATTTCCAAGAAGTATAGTCTCATAACTGCATTTTACAACTTATCAATCTTCAGTTAACAGTTCATTGTATAGTATAATGTGAGAGGACCTCAAGTTAATCAGACAGTGTTTAGTCACTTCCACAATTTCTGAGACACTATTAGGCCAACAGATCTTAAAGGGAGGACAGATTGTAGGTTAAAGCTTTTGTTGCTGGGTTGGTGTCCACTTTTCTCTTTTTGTACCTTGCTGAGTATCTTCCCATACCAAAGATACTAGAACCTAGGAGTGAAGAGTCCAGACACCACCAGCTTGACCTCGCCACAGTCAATGAACTGTGTGGATATGCTCTCGGCACTGGTACCCATCTGTAAGTTTTCAGAGAGCAAAGCCCTGTCTTAACATCACCTTGGGTTACATAGGGATCTCCACAGATCCCCCTCAGCCAATAACTAAACTGAATGCAACTCAAGTCCCACCACTGGAAGGCTTACCTCAATACAGGAGATGGTCTGTTCAGACTTGGTATCTCCCATTACTCGCAGTTCCCACTAGGATCTTCCACAATGTCTTTAAAATGCTCCCCCCCCCCCCCAGTTGAAGCCATCTATTCCTGCGTGTTCTCTCTCCATCTTATCAAACCCACACACCTTAGTCCTCATGCTTCAGTCCCCACCCACCCCAACCCCACCAACAAACTCTATTTTATTTCCTCTACCCAGGGAGATTCATTTCTTACTCCAGATTTAATAGGAATTGCATTGGGCTTCTCTCCATTTAATTTGGTGTTGAATAGAGGTTCTCTGTTAACTGCCTATATTATATGGAATGATGTTCCATGTAGTATGGCATGAACAAACCATGAAGGTTTGTTGCCTTTTGTCAAAGGTCTTTTTTTTTTTTTGCATCTAATGAGATGATCATTTTTTCCTTTCAGTTTGTTTATATGATTGATTATATTTAATGATGTTTGTTTCTTTTTTATCTTTATTTTATGAGTTTTGTTTCTTGAACAATCTCTGTATGTCCAGGATGATCACAATGGATAACGTTCTTATTGTGGTACTGGATGTGGTTTGTAATTATTTTATTGAGTATTTTTCATCTAGTTGATAAGGAGAATTGGTCTGTAATTCTTTTTTGTTTAATGTGGTTTGGGTAGTAGGGTAAGTGTGACCTCAAAAACTGAATTAGGACATATTACTTGTCATTATAGAAATTGTTTTAGAGAATTATATTATAGAAATATGTATTAAAGCAGTCTCTCTGACCCTGATATTATTTTGGTTGGGAGACCTTTATGGCTTTTTCAAGTGGTTGCTGGCATTCAAACTCATGGTCCTCATGCCTGGATGCAAGACAGTTCCCCATTGAATAACCTCCTCCTGGTTCCCACAAGTGAATTTGATGTGGCATTTTAAACACAAATTCATCATTTTAAAAAATAATGTTATTTTTTTTTTTAGGAAAGGATTGCATATGATCCTCACAGCGAAAGATAGACACTTGCTGTAAAGATAAATATTTTAGAGAAAATGCTTATTTTACTGGAAAAAGCTAACTACCCAGTCAAAGTTATTTGAGAGTCCTGATCCTGTTCTCATGCTAGGATGCTATACTTGAAACACATTTGAAGATCCCATGTTCAGTACTAAGAAAGAAGGCCAGCTATGGCTTCTTTGTATTATTTATTTATTTACATTCCAAATGTTCCCCCTGTTTCCTGGTCTTCTCTCCATGAGTTCTTTACCACATCCTCTCCTCTTTGTCTCTGAAAGGGTGCTTCCCATCTACTGGAGCATTACTTTTCTTCAAGAATAAGCACATCTTGCCACATGGAGGCCCAGCAAGGCAGTTCTCAACTTTATATGTAGCAGCAGTCACTGATCAGCCCACGCATGCTCTTTGGTTGGTAGCTTAGTCTCTGGGAGCTCTGAGGGGTCCAAGTTATTTGATATTGTCATTCCTCCTATGGGGTTGCAGTCCCCTTCAGCTCCTTCAGTCCTTCCTCTAAGTCTTTTCTATACGTCCCTGATCTCAGTCCAATATTTGTCTGTAAGTATCTGCATCTGTCTCAGTCAGCTGCTGGTAGACTCTGTCAGAGGACAGACATCCTAGCCTCATTTGTCTACCAGGACAACATGGCATCAGTAATAGTGTCAGGGTTTGGTGTCTGTGCAGAGGATGGATCCAAGTTGGGCCAGTCTTCTTATTGAAGGGATAAGTATAAATTGTCGATTCCAGGAAGCATAAGGATGCAAGCCATTACTTAGTATTCTGAAAATTAAATCATTAAGTGCATACAGGTTAATTTTTCTACCACAATGCTAAATTATAGTAAAAATAAAAAATAAATTAATATCATGCCCTCCCTGCTTATTTTTAGACCTAAGTATAAAAATACTGCTAAATCAAAGGGCAAACAATGAACTCCTATAGTTCTGAATATTCCAGCTTTATTTCTGCCAGTTAATAACATTAACTCAAATCTATCTTACAACTGAAGTTGACAAGCATATGTTTTCTTCAAAAATAAAGCACTTGTATACACTGCACAACCCACAGTTTTATCTGCATTGAACACTAATATTTCTCTCTAAATATTGCTAAATTATTTGCTAAGTTGGGAGGCAGTAGTTGGATTTTATTATCACTCCTAGAACTACTGTCTAAATTGTGGTGGTTTGAAAACAGATAAGTGTCAGTTTTCATCAAATGATCAGATATAAACAAGTTTTTGAATTAAATAAGATCAAATTGGATTTGTGGCTGTCAGATTTTCACTTGGCTTTTTCAATCATGAATTAAATTGTATTTCTGTATATTCCATGATATGATAATTTATCAGGCCATGCACTCAGAAGTTGTTTATATTCCATTTTAAAAATTGGTTAAGGACTGGTAAGTTCAGTTTATATGTTGTATAATAAAACATGTGTTTTCTAGTAGTGCTCCCTCCCTAGTGGTGAATGATAATGGGATGAAGCCCGATTTAATTGTGCTTCCATAGGTCTATGGTGTATGCCTGTGCTTGGTGATAGTATATATTCTTGTAACCAAAAGAAGATTCAATTTGTAGTAATAGAAATGATTTTTTTATCATTAGCATAACGTATGGTTTCATTAGAAAAGTAATTTATTCTAGATGTAATTTACTCTGTTGTAATTCCTCCTCTGCACTTCACTTGAAGGACGTCTTGTCTTTCATGCATTCATAGTTGATTTTCCTGTTAGAATTTGGATCTGGAATATTCCCTCCTAGACACCATTGGTTAAAAGTATGAAGCCCAGCTTCATATTATGAGAAGGCACTGAAACTTTGAACTCATGTGGCCATGTAGGAAGTCTTGAAGATTGAAAATCTTTCCTCAACAGGGGATGTGGGACCTTCTTTGTCTGTCCATTGTCTTTGTCCTTAGAACCTAGCAGCCAACATAGCTGCACAGGTCAACCACATGCTCTTTACTGTGACATGATTCTTATCCTAGGTTCCAAAGCAATGTGGCCATCAATAATGGACTTGAAAAATATGACACTTTATTTATTTATTTATTTATTTATTTATTTACTTACTTATTATAAAATTATTTTATTTATTTACATTCCAGAGGTTGCCCTTTCCTTTTCCTCCCCCACCTGCAAGTTCTTCACCCTATCACATTCTCCTCTTTGCCTTCAAGAGGGTGCTCCCCTTATCCACC
The DNA here is from genome assembly GCF_000001635.26 of Mus musculus. Lineage (NCBI taxonomy): Eukaryota > Metazoa > Chordata > Mammalia > Rodentia > Muridae > Mus > Mus musculus. The sequence goes on from NC_000074.6 coordinate 101,286,112, forward strand.
TCCATCTTGCCTCTGCCAGTATCCATCTTCCTAGGGTCATCAAGTTTCTACAGGATTAAGGCCGTCCTCTCCATTTGAGGCTAGATACACAGGCCTCTGCCACATATGTTCTGGGTACCACATGAGCCCATGTATGCTCTTTGGTTGATAGATTAACTCTGGGATCTCCCAAAGTTCAAGGTAAGTTGATATCTGTTGTTTGTCCTATGCAATCCACTACAGCTTCTTCAGTCCTTCCTCTAACTCTTCTATAAGGATCCCCAAAATTAATCCAATGGTTGCCTGTAAGTATCTGCATCTGTCTCAGTAAGCAGCTGGCAGAGCTTCTCAGATGACATCATGGTATGAACTCACTGATAAATGGATATTAGCCAAAAAAGTTCAGAATACCCATGATTCAACTCACATACCATATGAAGCTAAAGAAGAAAGAAGGCCCAAGTGTGGATACTTCAATTCTACATAGATAGGAGAACAAAATTACCATGGGAGGCAAAGGGTTGGAGGAACCTGGATAGGAGAGAGAAGGGGGAGGGGAAAAAGAAGCAGGATCAAGTAAGTGGTAGACAGGAGAGAAGCCCAAGGGGGCAGGAGAATGAATGGAAATATGCTGCAGTGTGGGGTATAGGGCTGGGGGAACCTCTAGAATGTCCCAGACTCCTGAACTGTGAGAGGATCCCAGGACTCAATGGGGTTGAATTTAGCCAAAATGCCCAACAGTGGGAGAGGGAAGCTGAAGAGACCACATCCAAAAGATAGATATGACTCCCAGAGAGGAATGGGCCTACTCACCCATTTTAAGATTTTTATCCCAGAATTAATCCTGTCTAAAGGAAATGCAGGGACAAAAATGGAGCAGAGCCTGAGCAGAAGGCCTTTCAGTGACCAGCCCAACTTGGGACCCATCCCACGGGCAGACACCAAATTCGGATGCTATTACTGATTCCATATTGTACTTCCAAACAGGAGCCTAACTTTTCTCTCCTTTGAAAGCTGACTTTCTCTTGGGCAGTTTTAGAAGTACTATGAAACAAAAACAGTACCATTTTACATACAGCAATGTTTTAGGTTTTAATAGAATTATGTAAAAACTTGTCATCTTTGTGCAGTTATGTAAGATGGACTGAACATCGCTAGAGTTCTGAACCCTGATTCAGCAGCACAATCAAGACAGGAAGCTTGAATATACATGTATTTTCCTTCAGGTGCATATGGAGAGAAGACAATGAATGTGACTTCCATATACTTGTCAGCATTTAAGGAGGAAATAATACCATAGGTGTATAGTTATAGTAGCTCTGCAGATATTATAGTGAGGTATTACATGGATCTGGGTTATCAAGAATCTTATGATCTAAGTCACTCAGTAATTTTGTGGCTTAAGAAGAACTCCAGGCATTGCCCATGCAGAAAAAAATATAGACTAAATATTTCCCATTAGAATGCACAATGAACAGGTCAAATTAAAAAAAAAAATAATAAGCAAACCAGAATTCTGTGTGAGGCATAAAAAGATTTTGTACATTCTTTAAAACACTGCACTAACCAGAAAATGTCAAATATGAGGATATACAAAACTGCCAATGATACAATAATTGTGTCCAATAAAAAGCTATACTGAAAATTATATTGACACATAATTTATTCTACTACTATGAGCACAGACATGTCTATAAATACGTGAGTGTAAATACTCGATCCAATAAAACAATGACAGTTGTACATTAAATAGCATCCTTTTACCGTGTAAAAACCTTTATTTAACATGACCCTATCATGTCTGCTTTCACCACCACTGGTCACTATGAGAATTTTCACTGATTTTTTTTTCAGGGCTCTGTGGGACCAGGGAAAATGCTTACAGACAATAATATAATATGGTATCCTTCAAAATAAAGTAAAATGCAAGCAGTATCACTGTGATTTAAAGAAACTTTGTTAGTAAACATTTCTCTGGATGTAAATAAAAATCAAAACTCCAGCTTCTATTTTATTTAGAAGTACAAGACAGCAACAAAATTTGTAGCCTGAGTATACTACATTGAATCTTACCATTAAGTCTACAAGCAATATGACTTCCCAGTGCAATGTAAAGTGAAATGTCTTAATTTACTCTGCTTTTGAAGAGATCATAGGTCAGACATTTTCACCAACATAAAGATCTTGAACTACAAATCATGCCGATTTTCAGTGAGTGATAATATGTTCCTTGGAATACCCTAGAGACAGATTATTATATTGTACATTATGCAAAGCTTTATTCCCGCAGGCAAAACAATCTGTAATGTTGATACTGTTGGGGCTCTATTTTTAAACCAATTCTTCCAAAAGTTTTGGACATTTATCTAGTCAGTTTTTCCTTTTCCTGTATGGAGATAAGCATACACGTTCAGCAACATATGGGCAGGATTAAGTGAGCACTCTTCATTCCTCTGCACTGTGTGCTCAATGCAGCAAGCAAAGGCTGATGACCACACAGGGTCATTGATAGAGACATCATTAATAAGCCAGACTATGAAGAAATCATTTTCTATCTCATTCCATCTCCTTCCCCTTTCTTAGTTTTTCTTTCTCTCCTTCCTATTATTTACTTCTCTTCTCTATTCTGTCTCCATCCCTTGCTCCTTGGTTCTCACATAGTATAGGCTGCCCTTGAACTTGCTATGTAGCTGAGGACCAACTTGAACTTAGAATTTTCCTATTAAGTAGGAAAATATGATTGAATCATGGAGAGTGGGTAGAAACCTCCTAAAATAATTCTACTTATAGCTTAATTTAGACTCAGGCTCTGCACTGCACTCTCGTTGTGACTTACCCAGCATATCTGCAGCTTTCTGTCTATGCATCAATATTCTATTCTAATTACTCAGCTGAAAAGGGAGTTTCTGTTTGTTTTCTAAGTTAAGCTTTCTTTTGCTATCTAATTTTTTTCTCTTCATAAAAATAATGAGTAAATTGCCACAGCACTTAACTTGTAATTATGTTCTTACTCTTTATTCATTTGTGTTACCTTAGTTCATTTTCAGTGCTAGGAGATGGTAATTTTGTAAAAGCAAAATATGTTCTCAATTCTGTCACTTATGAAAGGAATTATCATACTGAGTACTCATATGTCAACAAATGTTGTGCGTATGCCTATGGCATAATAATTTTGTTATTTGGAGCTAGCTTTATATACACATACATACACACACACACATATACATGCACACACTTGTGTGTTTGTGTGTGTGTGTGTGTGTGTGTGCGTGCATAGTCAGGTATTTGCTCTCATGTAAATTATATGTTCAGAAGAAAGCAGAAGAATACTGTGGTTTCTAAAATCAAGGCCATGCAGATTTCTAACCTCAGTTTGTTACATAAATCACTTTGTTATGATAATCAGTATAAATTAATTACAGCATGTAAGCTTACTGTTTTCTCAAACTGAATGCTTTTATGCCTTCAAAAAGTTGAATTCTTAACTTATTAGAGCATTTTTTTCCCTGTAAAATGCCAAAAATTGACATTGTCTTTATATTGTTTTAATGTTGAGGTGGTCTTTTTCTTTCTTTCTTTCTTTCTTTTTTTTTTTGAATTGGTCTCTTAAACAATTTTCTGTGATTTCCTTGGTAGAATTTAAGAAGATACACGTGGATAGGAAGAAAAGTCTTTCGTCCTTTTGGCAAGATTTCAAATTGATTTCATGGATACACAGTATAAGGGTCCATATATTTAAACCTTACATGGACAGGATTAGGAAGTGAGTCATAAGGCTTGTGTCTTTCTTGTGTGTAGAGCTTGTGGCTTTTGAACTTGAGAGCCAGTGTAATATACCATCATGCTCTTGCTTTCCTCTCTTCATTCATCTTTCAGTTCAACTTAGATCATATTATATAGGGCATATGGATATGTGTTTATGAATATGTTGCTAACCACATACAATTTTGCCTCATTTCCCATCCTCAGTATAATCAGATAATATAGGAAAGTCTGACTTCCTTTTTTATTTGTATTTTTGTTGGGAGGCAGCATGGACGATGAATGTTATGCATGTTAATAAGCAGTAGAGAACATTAGCTGAACACATTCACTTAATTTTGTAGCTAATCCTTGTTGACAGGTGCCATGCCCTCCAATTTACAGTGGAGGAGCCTGTCAGAGACATTTAGGAAGTTGACAGGATTTGACAGGACACGGACCATTTCTATTGCCCCACACTCTATCTCTCTGTATAAAACTAGTTGCAGTATGTGTGTGTGTGTGTGTGTGTGTGTGTGTGTGTGTGTGTGTGTGTGTGTGTGTGTGTGTGTATTTGTGTGTGTCTGTTTTTTGCTTCATTGTTCGGGTGATAAGGTATCATTGTGTACAAAATGTTGATATTTGGATACTATGCTGTGGTTCTTGACTTCCATATACCAGCATTATCAGTGTGAATTTTTTTTCCTGGTCCAATTTCTTAAATTGTTAGACAGTAATTGTCATGTATTTACGTCTGAAAACTTTCCAGGGTTATTTTGACTGGAAATATGATAGTTTCAACAGGACCCACTGAGGTTATATTCTCTGCCAGTGAGGCAATACCTATGAACAATTTTTCATTTATTGAGCTTATTTGACAATTTCATATGGTTAAAAAGTACCTTACTATCCCTTGCCTCACTTTTATTTATTCTATCTTTTCTCTTGGTATCATTTCAATATTATTGACATTTTGCTATTGTTATCACTGTTACCATCACTGAGCTTAAGAAGGTTCATCAGTGTAGTCATGAATTTGAAAATATCCATTGCACCCTGACAGTGTCCACTATCTATACGCTACTGAAGGCATTGGCTGCTCTTTACCATGTAGCCTATTGCAGTTCAACATGGAGTAGTAGAGTCCTGTAAGCCCTTGCCTGATCCTTGATCCATGGCTGACTGTGGATAACCAAACCTACTGTGAAATCATGAGTACATTCTTTATGCTATAACAAAAGGCAGAGTTTTACAATCCTTTCCCCTATCTTCAGGGTCTTACATTCTCCCTCTATTTCTACTTCCATGATTTTCTGTGAACCTTAGATGCTTCATTCCCCCACATATACTGGTGGGGGATGAGCACCAGTAGAGTAGTCATACATCTCTGTATTCACTGGCATTCATCTCACAAGGAGGCTTGTCTGATTAAGAGCAAGGATGGGCATACTATTTTCCTATGGATATGAATACCAAGATTTAGATAGCAACTTGTTATCACCTTAAGTAATCAATAACAGCTCATCCCTAAAGCCTAAGCTTTTTTTTTTCCTTACAAGATCTGTAGTACCATGTATGAAATCTGTCTTGTGGAACAGCCTCAAGTCCAAGTAGAGAGTGGTTGGTTCCTCCTATAATAATGTTGATATTGTTGCCCCAGTGGACACATCTTACCAGATAGGTTGGTAGATCATAGAGTTCATAAATTGATGAGTTTGGGGCTGCCTTTTCTCCCTGTATATATTACCTTTCACACCATGAAAATGAGTCAGCTGCAGAAAGCTTTCAGCTCACCTTCAGTTTGATTTTTTTTGTAACTTAAAAGCACTGTGTGCTAATTCAGTAATAGGTTCTTAGCAAATAGTTCTGCTGGGCAACCATGAAGACTTTCTTTGTTTTTGTTTTTTTTTTTTTCCTCTTTTTTATATTTTGATTGTTGTTATTTTTATTCTTTATTTTTCTTATAGAAACATTAATCTTGTTATATAGCTCTGGATTGTCTAGGACTTGGTTCAAGGACCCAGATTGGCCTTGAAGTTTTAGCAATCCTTCTCTCTTTGCTTCTCATGCATGCATGTGCCACCATGTCCTTTAAAACTGCTAATGTGCCTTTCAAAAAGAACCGTCAACCAGCTTTGATATATTTTTTCCTTGTTTTTCTCAATAAATGTATACATTGAGGAGCAAGTGTCACACATCCTGAATCCATAGCACATCAAAAAGACCAAAAGTCACTCCTATTTAAATAACAATTATTTAATGCATTTAACACATATTTTTTTTGTCCAAAATGTCCACCTTCATTTGTCTCTTTAGTAATGGCTTATTCCACCCTCATCACTTCCTCATCCCTCTTACAAATAATAACACAGTACTCATTAGCAAATGTGGACCTAATTTGTTACCCCAATGTCACGCACAGAATTTCATATGGCTAAAGATGTACTGAAGATGTTAATCAATTACAAAATGCAAAATTCAGCTTGAAAGTGCAGCAGAGCTAATATACATGCTGCAGTGACTAGTTTTAGAAGGCTTACAAAGACTCCTGCGTTCAAGGAAGCAGTGACAGAAACCACTGAGTGAGATTTAGCAAAGCTACCTCATAGGAGTGTGAAGGTAGAAAAATAACTTCCAGTGAGTGGGAAGAGAATGGGAAAGGAGCCTGTGAGAGGTAGGGACATGGTGACAGAGAGAGGGCAGAAGGACTAACATGGGTTGGCATTGTGTTATGTAACAGGAAGAAAAAGGCCCATGGTTTTAGATGAGAAAGAAAAAAACACTTATTTGCAGAAATATCACTTAAAACTTGAAGTTGCATTTAATAATTCCCTTTTCTTGTATTACTATGAAAGAAATGTCAGGACAAAACTGAATGATGTGTTCAAAGAAGTGTGTATAAAGGGGCTAATGGTCCAATGGGGTGGGTAGGGAAATTTATAGGAATAATGTCATAAATTATAGTGTTTGTCAACTCCTACCATACCTTGTTCAAATTAAATACTCTGTGACTTAACTATATTTAGGCAGTTTAAGAAGCTTCAGAACAAATGTGGAAAGAAAGAGTGAGCTAGAATTTTAAGATTTTGAGTGGTATTATAGATGTTTATTTTCTGGATTATGGTGATACTAGAGATGTGTACATAGATATGCACTTGTCAAAGTGTGCACAATGAATACATATGTGGAATTTTTGCATGTCAGTTGTAAGATATACATCAATAAAACTATAAAGTACTCAGTGTCTTATGTAAGAGATCTTTATTGTTGCTTGAAAGACTAGTAGTCTCAAAGGCCTTCTGCAAAAAAATGTTGCTGCTCCAAGTCAGAAGTCATGCACACCTCTGTAAGTATAAGTGCTGGAGGGTTAGGAGCAAAGCCTGTAGATTTTTTTTGGTGAAGCACTCTTGGTATATATTGCTATTATATTAATTCTTTAAACCATTGGATTAAGCTATGTTCTATTTATTTTATCTATTTACAAGTTGTTTTATTTATTTACATTCCAAACTTTGCCCCTCCCCAGTCCCCCCTCTATGAATTCTTCACCCCGTGCCCTCTCCCCTTGTCTCTGAGAGGGTGAGTGCACATCTACAATCTGTATTCACATAATTGATGTATTGCATACATGTGTGTATGTAAATGTTCCTGCATGTGTATAAGGGTGCATGTTTTGTCAGTGTGCTTGTAGAAGTCATATGCTCACCAAGGGCACAGTTCTTGTTTTTTTTTGTTGTTGTTGTTTTGTTTTGTTTTGTTTTGTTTTGTTTTCTTTATTACTACGGCATATCCCAGGCTAGCTAGCCATTAAGCTTCCCAAGATCTTCTTTTCTCTGCTTCTTATCTTTCTGTTGGAGCACTTGGATTCCATCATACATCGCTATATGTAGCTTTACATGAGTTCTGGAGGTTCAATTTACCCACTATATCAGACAATGTATGACTATAAGGATAACTGACAAGAGAAATATAGAAAGTGGGCCACACCTGTAGAACAAAACCAAATACATAAAAGATGGCTAATGTGTGCACAAGGTTTGCATGTGTCAGTTCAGAAACATCCACTTGGTAGCTTCCTGACACTCCTGCTTGACACTGCTGTCAAGTACCCAAAGCTTAGCTGTCTCCTGCTTCTCATTACACAGACAGGAAATGAATGGAACCATTCTTCTTACAAATATTCAATAGAATACTTTTCCATCCAGAAATCATTCTAGAAACCTGGATGCATCTCAAGTTGGGAATGCTTCAGAAATACTTATCTTCATGAGGCTACTTCTTCCCCTATTAAACAAGTTTCCACTGAGCTCTTCCCTCGATATGTCTCTCACTGAATATCATTACCTCTTCTCTTAAAATTAGCTGTGTTCTAAAAATAGATAAAGACTGTTAAAATCAATAGTCAAACTTCTCAAATTAAAGTAGGCAACCATTTTATTTTGAAGAAAAAAAACAGAACAGAAAAACAAATACTACTGATGGTTGGTTCATGGTATGTTAAGTAGCCTTGAAATAGTTGCCAGGGAAAAATATAGAGATGCCAACTTCTGAGGGGAATTAATCAGAAAGTCCATTTTGGTAAAGCTTTCTTTCAGAAGGGAAATAGGAAACCATTACAAAGGACACAGCAGGGATCCTCTGTTGCGTACATTTCTTCTCACTGTTAAAAAAAATCATCCAACTAAAGGATCTGTAAAAGCCAAAGATCCTGCTGGTTATGTTCAGCTTATGATGCCCACTAAGCACTTACCCCTCTAAGCCAGAAATTCCCATTCATTTACTTACCTTGTTTAAAGGGAAGGTAACTTCTTCATAGCTTTGCAATTTTGGTCCACGAGGCCCTTACTTTCTAGTGATTTTCAGTACTCAGACTATTAGGAATGATGAAGGATGCTTAGTCAAGGTGCTTGCTGTGCAAGAATCTCAACCTAAAAGCTTGGTAGTATCTCCTATATGTAATCCCAGCATTCCTGTGGAAAGATGGAAGACAGAAATAGGGGAACCTCCTGAAGACCATTGTCCAGCCATTTGTCATATGTAGTACTGAACAACAAGAGATTATCCCCAGAACAAGGTGGAAAGAGAAGAAAGGGTATCCAGTACCCAGGATTTTCTAAGTTCTACAAGTGAGCTATGACACATATCTAACCACACTCATATGGACACACACACACATACAGAGAGACAGACAGACAGACAAACAGAGATAGAGATAGAGATAGAGATAGAGATAGAGATAGAGATAGAGATAGAGATAGAGATAGAGATAGAGATAGAGAGATGAGGGAGAGGGAGAGGGAGAGGGAGAGGGAGAGGGAGAGGGAAGGGAGAGGGAGAGGGAGAGGGAGAGGGAGAGGGAGAGGGAGAGGGAGAGAGACCACATGCAGTGAAGACAGATGGAAGAAGATAAGGAAGGATACCAGTCAAGATGGTAAGAGGAGTAAGAAGTAGGACAGTACAGCATAGGAGGGAAAGGGAAGGAAGGAGAAGGTTAACATTTGCTACTTCGTATTTTATATGTAGTACATATTAACTCTGCAAATGAATTGGCCTTTTGGAAAGTCAAGAAAATGACAAATACATCACAGGAGAATGCCATTTTTCTCAGTGTTTCTACTCATTCAAATAAATGAGCCCAAATGTCTATGTCTCTCAATGATTTTGGAAAACAAATGATACTGCACAGAACAGGTTTAGTTAGTCTTTAATATTGGTGATATTTTCATTTCTGAAAGAGAAGTGATTTCAAAGGAAGTTGTCGTCTGCCCATTGTTCTCCTGAAAAGCTTGCCTTCTTTCACATAGCAAGAATAATGTCCTCATCAACCCTAGAACCACACCCTACCTCTGCAAGCTCTGGCATACCACACTGTTCTATTTCCTGACTCATCTGAACTTTGTGTCTCATGCATGGTTCTTTGTAATATCTATTTCCATTCGTTTGTTTTTGCAGCCCCTATTAAATGTTAACCTGGCAAATGACAGAAATAATTATATTTAATCCATGGTTGATATCCGTATAACATGTGATGTTAATATCCATTTACATACTTTGCTTGAATTTTATATTCATGCAGCCTTGAATTTGAGCCAAGGCGTCATTGTTTGGAATTTGTGACTATTTCAAAGAACTGTTTTCTTAAGTTAGTACTTTTTAAGATATCTAAAGTTTCAGATAGAGAGTACAATCATATAAAATCCACTTAGTTTTACAGACTTTGCCTGTAAGATATATAAGAGCTTTAAAGAGAATCTCTTGTATGCTAAGCACTCCAACTTCAAAATTTGTAATAGCTTGGTAGCACATGATTGGCAATGGTCGAGCACAGCAATATTAGATTACATAAGTATTGAACACAATAATGGTGGAATAAAATAATATATATATATATATATATATATATGTATAGTATTTTTCATGATGTCACTTGAGTCTAAATGAGTCCAATGACTAAAGCCTAAAGTCACATTTCTTTCTATGATAACTACCTTTGGACCCTTCCAAAGGTGTCACTATAACTTTAACACATCTATGAAATTTCAAGCAAATGGGGAATGCTGGAAAATAGAGATGCAGCCATCCCAGGAAATAGCATACTAATGGGTTTTATATTGCCAAATGATCAGCCATGAAAACATGAATACAAGTAATATCATAAGGACTGAACAGACTACATTTAGGAATATATATTTGGAATATATATCAAGGTATGTGAAGAATATATACATGCATGCAATGCTTTCAGTAAGAATTAGTAAAAGTTAGTTTAAAAAAACCATAAATTTGAATTATGGAGAGAAGAGTTATACTGGAGGTTTTGTAGTCAAGAGAGAGAGAGAGAGAGAGAGAGAGAGAGAGAGAGAGAGAGAGAGAGAGAGAGAGAGAGAGGTTGCAATTATATTAAAATCTCAAAAATACAGTGAAAAAAAGAATCTTTGGTGCTTCAAAAAGCTGTCAATAAAGTTAAGAGATAACACCAATGAAATGGAAGACAGATGAATATTGACAATGATTTATCTAGAACAGAGAAGGAAGGTTAAATAGCCAAAATTAACATTAAGTAACCAAAAGCAAGCAGACACTTTTTTGAAAAAGATATTCAAGAAGAAAGAATCATTAAAATATTGTCAACATTATTAGCCACAAGGAGAATGTAACACAAAATAAAAATGATATTCTAGTTCATGTCAACTAGAATGATTGTCAAAAAAGATGCAAAATATATGTTAGAAATAGTAGATAGAAATTAGAACCACAATGGACAGCTAACAAGAATGTAAACTGGTGCCTGGAAGTGATGGCACACACCTTTAATCCCAGCACTTGGGAGGCAGAGGCAGATGGATTTCTGAATTCGAGGCCAGCCTCATCTACAAAGTGAGTTCCAGGACAGACAGGGTTATACAGAGAAACCTGTCTTGAAAAAGCCAACCAACCAACCAACCAAACAAACAAACAAACAAACAAACAAAAAAGAATGTAAACTGGTGTGACTGGTCTCGAAACACCCAGGAAGTTTCTCGAGTGCCAATCATTGACTTGCTACATAAGACAGCAATTCTGCTCCAAGATATATAAATGAAAATGTGCTTCCATAAAATTTAGTCTTAAATGCATATAATAGCATTGTTCATTCTGGCAAGATTTAGAAACTACCCAGTGTCTATTATTATCAAATCAACATATATAGCATCCACAGAAAGAATTATCTTCAATATGCAAATTCAGCCCTGTCCCAATAGGTGTTACAGTATTGTGGAACCATCAAAACTCTATGAGACAAGAAGCCTCAGTTATCAAGAGAATTACATGAAATTGTGTAAGTCAAATAAGTAACCAGACACAGTGGTGCATGCCTTGAATCCCAGCTTACAATGGGCAGTGGCAGGAGAATCTCTTTGACTTTAATGCTATCCTGGTCTACAGGTCAACACAATAAATTATGGAGTGAGAATCTCTCTCTTTCTCTCTCTCTCTCTCTCTCTCTCTCTCTCTCTCTCTCTCTCTCTCTCTCACACACACACACACACACACGCATGCACGCACGCACACACACACACACACACACAGTCATATCTACAGCAATAGAAAGGAAATAGTTATAAAACTTACTGATAGGAAAAGAGAGATGACTGCTAATAGACAAAGATGGTCTTTGGAGGAGGAATTATGAAATTGTTGTAAAACTGGTTTTGTTGGCAATTCTGCAAATGGTGACACAGAAAACAACATTGAAGTTTACAATTTAAGTGAGTGAACTAATATGGTATTTAATTGTATCTTAAAAAGTTATTTCTTTAAAAAATGTCACACAAGTAACAAATAATCTTAAAAATTCTAGACAACAATATTCTTTCCTGTTCTTTTCTCCCACAGACAAGTCATTTCAACACTTTTCATACACTGAAAGAAAGAATCATCCTAGCAAAACGTTTCAAATGTTCACATTTTGCTAACAAAGACTCCACACTCACCCCGTGTTAGCATGCTTTTTAGTATTTTCCTATTAATCTGGAACTAATAGAGAAGCAAAAAGGAAGCCATCTTCTTGGCCTTATCTCTCATATTAAACTGTAGTGTATATATAAGGTAATCCATACAGCTCAATAAATTGAATGGATACTCAGTTCATAAAGGTGTCAGAACTTGTGAGAGAATGTAGCTGCAGTGACATTTACTGGCTGGCATTTATTACTTTTTAAGCACCGGAAGAGGAGATATCTGGTTTAGTATTATTGTTATGTGAGCTCTCCTAAGAATTGCCTGTCTCCTTAGCAAGCCTTGCCCTCCGTTCTTTCCGCACTGCTATTACATACACACACAGATTAATTTCTGTCTGGAGTCTGGGAGTACCATTAGATTGTTTTTGATGACTAAACTAACAATACTTGGAAGACCTTTGTACTGGATTTCCCAGAGAGTCAGAGGACTTGCCAAGAGGATTTTTGTAGGGGAGCCAAAGCTTTTTATTGTACTGGTGATTTCACACATGGTCTAGGGAGAGAGGACCTTAATTCTTTTACTTTGCAGAAATCATCACATAACAAATTGGAATATGAGCCTCTTGAGGAATTACTCTTTGGGTTTCTGAACTGCTTTCTTTGTACTGAGGGAGTCTGAGCATTGTGTACTGCAAAGAGGGATGTGGTTGATACCTCTCAGATTCTTAATGTATCTCTTGTGAGGTTTTTTCATTTGTTTATACTTCTTTTGTTGTGATACTTATTAGTTTATAGCAAGTGCCTAACATGAAATAACCATTGGGCTATGACTATCTATTATAATTTCACATTTTAATTTAATATACTTCTAGATGTAGATAATTATACAATTTTATGGAATATTTAAATAGCTTACTTATGTGATCTGAATAATAATGAGACAGACACCTATGTTCTTTCTTGTGAATTAAGTATGGAAATTTCTAAAATACATTTCTGAATGATCATGGTAAAATTTAAGTGCCATTACTAAAAACAATTTAGATATCAGTTTATGCAATGATTACATTTCATGAAATATTTCTTTGGTTAGTAGTAAAGACAAAATTTGAAAACTATACATATGTAGTACTGCATTTGCAAAAGATTACCACTTCATCAAATAATCATAACCCCTTCACTCACTGTCTGGTGTCATTTTAAGAAGAAATTTCATGTGTAATATTTTATTTTTATTTATTCTTTTTATTTTATTTTTATTTATTTATTTTGTACTTATTCATTTTACAATGTGGTCACTGCTCCCTCTCCCAGTCAGCCTCTCCCACAATATTTCCCCAATCCCTCCACCACTTCTCCTTAGAGAGAGTGGGGATCTCTTGGGTATCTCCCTACTCTGGCACTCAATTCTCTGTAAGTCTAGGTCCTTCCTCTACAGCTTACACCAGACAAGGCAGGAAACCTAAAAGAGCATATCCCACATATCGACAACAATTCTTGGGATAGCCCCTGCTCCAATTGTTCAGTACCCACATGAAGGCCAAGTTATACATCTGCTACATATGTGTAGTAAGGCATAGGTTCAGCCGGTATATATTCTTTGATTGGTGATTAAGTCTCCGAGAGCCACCAAGGGTCCAGGTTAGTTGATTTTGTTGGTCTTCCTATGGGTTTGTATGCTCTCAGGGCTGCAGTCCTTCCTCTTGTTCTTCCATAAGAATCTCCAAGCTCTATCCATCTGTTGGGCTGTGGGTGTCTGCATCTGTCTGAGTCAGCTGATGAGTAGAGCTTCTCAAAGCCATGATAGGCTTTCAAGCATAACAGAGTATCAATAATAGTGGCATGGATTGGTGCTTAATAAAGTGATATGTCTCAAGTTGGGCCAGATATTGGTTTGCAGTTCCTTCAGTCTTTGCTCAATCCCATTCCATACATTTCTTGGTATGTTTAGGGCTGAAAAATTTGAGGTTGAGTTGGTGTCCCTTTTACTCCCTTAGGGTTCCTCCTCATACCCAACCCTGAATGTCCCACTTCCCATCTAGTTCCCTCCCTCCATCTGCCTTTCATGACCATTCCATTTTTCCTTCCAAGTGAGACTCAAGCATCCATGCTTGGACCTTCCTTCTTGTTTAACTTCTTTGGGCCTGTGAATTGTATCATGAATATTCTGCAATATATGACTAATACCCACTTATCAGTTAAGGCATACTGTACATGTATTTTTCGGGCTATGTTTCCTCACTCAGGCTAATATGTGCTGATGTGCCATATTTTCTTTATCTAACAATGGTATCAGTACACGGAAAATTCTAGGAATGTGTTAGTTTCTTTTTCCATGGGGCTGGAGAGCTTAGCAGCCACAATCTGGGAATAAAGTCCTGATAGCTATTGGCATTCAATTGTCAGAATACTGAGTAAACTGGTTCCTGACATGAGAAAAAGAAGACAAGCACAACATTTTCCATGCACACATCATCAAGAAGGGAAAGGAGAGGGCTAGAGAGATGGTTCAGTGGTTAAGAGCACTGACTGTTCTTCAAGAAGTCCTGAGTTCAAGTCCTAGCAACCATCTGTAATGGGTATCTGATGCTCTCCTCTAGTATGTTTGAAGACAGCGACAGTGTACTTACATTAAATAAATGAATAAATCTATTTTTAAAAAGTGTGGAGGGGAGACAGACACAAGCAACCTTAATTTTCCATGATACAACTTCATATTCAAGCCTCTGATGAAAGTTTTTGCCCATTATAAAGAAAGTTTTTTTTTGTTTTGTTTTGATGTTTGTTGTTGTTGTTGTTTGTTTTGTTTTGTTTTGTTTTGTTTTTCGAGACAGGGTTTCTCTGTGTAGTTTTGGCTGTCCTGGAACTCACTCTGTAGACCAGCCTGGCCTCAAACTCAGAAATTCACCTGCCTCTGCCTCCCAAGTGCTGGGATTAAAGTTATGTCCACCACACCTGGTAAAATATAATTCTTTACCAGTTTATCCTTTCAGCAACTAACATAAACGGTGCACCAAAATACCTGTCCTTTGGATGATTCCAAATACAACCAAGATTATCCATCATTAACAGAGCTCACTAAGTTGCTTTGGTAGGCAATTAACTCTGTAGATCATGTATGACTTAAATTTGTTGTATGCCTGCCTTAATCTTGCAAGTAAGTGAGATTACATACTTGCAGTATAAGACCCAGATACTATAGCCTATTAAAGTAAACAACTGTAGAAAACATACTTCACATTTGACTATGATACATGTGTATACAACTTGAATAGTGACCACCCACAACACTACCTTCACTGTATAGAAAAGATTAGGTATTATGAAAAAAACATTTTATTATGTATAGACAGAAATGGATCAATTTATATTACCTTATTGTCTTGTGGTAATGAATCTATGTGACACCTAACACAATTTAATAATGAAAAATAGAATATTCAACAAAGATGACAGATGATATTTTATAGTAAGGGTTTCTATTGTTGTGAGAAAGTGCCATAATCAAAAGCAACTTGGGAAGTAAATAGCTTATTTCACCTTGTACTTCTAGACAACAGTCTATCTATTATGTGGGTGGCATAATAGGGACTCAAGATAGAGGTCCAATGGCAAGAATTGAAGTATAAGCCATGGAAGAAAGAGCTACTGGCTTGTTGCCCCAGCTGTTCTTGTCTGATTGTTTTTCTAAAAAAAAAAAAAAAAAAAAAAAAAAAAAAAACACCTGGATATAATGGAAGACATGAAAAAACACTAGGAGTGAAGCTGATTTTATGTGAGCACTTCAACATAGTGAGTCAAAGAATCTCTCACTGCAAACCTAGACTTATGATGCCCTTTATGTTCAAAGAGCATGTCTGATAAAATATGGTGTCTAAATCAACGTGGTAAAAGAGACACAAACAAAACAAGAATTTGAAGACTGAAATAAATACCAATTCTTCTGTGAGTATATAATTCTTTGGTCCTAGAATATTACATAAAGACCCATGTTATAAAAAAATTTCCGCAGAGTGGTGCTATTAGGAGGCTGGGAAAGCTTTAACAAGTGGGCATTAGTAAGAGGATTTCGGGTCACTAGGGTTTTACCCTTGAATGGAACAGCCACTGTTGACTACTGACACTCAGATGAGTGCTTTTCTTTGCTCTATGCTTCTATCAGGATTGGCTGCTAAAAGTCCAAAGTAGCAGGGATAGCAATGATATACTTAAAGTTTTAGCACTATAATATGAGTAAACAGTTTCAATACTGTTTACAGTGATGAAAACTTTACCAAACCCAGCAGAGAAAATCCACAAATGTTCAGGGAACCATGACTTCACAGGATGATCTCTACCAAACAGGAAACAGAGTATAAAGCAACAGTCATGAAGAAACCATCACATAGAGAATTTAAAATGTTTCACAGAAACTTAAGAACCTTTAAGATACAGAAAAATTAGACATGGTGATTCCACCAGAGGTTCTTTGATCATTGAGAAGAGTTTTTGGTATCCTAGGCTTGTTCATATTCCAGATGAATTTGCAGATTACCCTTTCTAATTCGTTGAAGAATTGAGTTGGAATTTTGATGGGGATTGCATTGAATCTGTAGATTGCTTTTGGAAAGATAGCCATTTTTACTATATTGATCCTACCAATCCATGAGCATGGGAGATCTTTCCATCTTCTGAGATATTTTTTAATTTCATTCTTCAAAGACTTTAAGTCCTTATCATACAGATCTTTCACTTCCTTAGTTAGACCTAAAGCTGTACTACAGAGCAATTGTGATAAAAACTGCATGGTACTGGTATAGCAACAGACAAGTAGACCAATGGAATAGAATTGAAGACCCAGAAATGAACCCACACAACTATGGTAACTTGATATTTGACAAGGGAGCAAAAACCATCCAGTGGAAAAAAGAGAGCATTTTCAACAAATGGTGCTGGCACAACTGGCGTTTATCATGTAGAAGAATGTGACTTGATCCATTCCTATCTCCTTGTACTAAGGTCAAATCTATGTGGATTAAGAAACTCCACATAAAAACAGAGACAGTGAAACTTATAGAGGAAAAAGTAGGAAAAAGCCTTGAAAATATGGGTACAGGGGAAAAACTCCTGAATAGAACAGCAATGGCTTGTGCTGTAAGATCGAGAATCAACAAATGGGACCTCATAAAATTGCAAAGCTTCTGCAAGGCAAAAGACACCTTCAATAAGACAAAAAGGCCACCAACAGAGTGGGAAAGGATCTTTACCTATTCTAAATCAGATAGGGGACTAATATACAACATACTTGATCTTTGACAAGGGAGCTAAAATCATCCAGTGGAAAAAAAAGACAGCATTTTCAAAATGGTGCTGGCACAATTGGCAGTTATCATGTAGAATAATGCAAATTGATCCATTCCTAGCTCCTTGTACTAAGGTCAAATCTGTGTGGATCAAGGAACTCCACATAAAACCAGAGACAGTGAAACTTATAGAGGAGAAAGTGGGGAAAAGCCTCAAAGATATGGGTACAGGGGAAAAATTCCTGAATAGAACAGCAATGGCTTGTGTTGTAAGATTGAGAATCAACAAATGGGACCTCATCAAATTACAAAGCTTCTGTAAGGCAAAAAACACCTTCAATAAGACAAAAAGGCCACCAACAGATCGGGAAAGGATCTTTACCAATCCTAAATAAGAAAGGGGAAAATACCATATATATGTATATATATATATATATATATATATATATATATATATATATATATATATATATATAAAACTCAAGAAAGTGGTTTCCAGAAAATCAAATAACCATTGAAAAATGGGGCTCAGAGCTAAACAAAGAATTCTCACCTGAGGAATAAAAAATGGCTGAGAATCACCTAAAAAAAATGTTCAGCATCCTTAATCATCACGAAAATGCAAATCAAAACAACCCTGAGATTCCATCTCACACCAGTCAGAATGGCTAAGATCAAAAATGCAGGTGACAGCAGATGCTGGCAAGGATGTGGAGAAAGAGGAACAGTCCTCCATTGTTGGTGGGATTATAAGCTTGTTCAACCCCTCTGGAAATCAGTCTGGCAGTTCTTCAGAAAATTGGACATAATATTACCTGAGGATCCCGCAATATCTCTCCTGGGCATATATCCAGAAGATGTTCCAACTGGTAAGAAGGACACATGTTCCACCTTGTTCATAGCAGCCTTACTTATAATATCCAGAAGCTGGAAAGAACCCAGATGCCCCTCAACAGAGGAATGGGTACAGAAAATGGTGGTACATTTACACAATGGAGTACTACTCAGCTATTAAAAAGAATGAATTTATGAAATTCCTAGGCAAATGGTTGGACTTGGAGGGCATCATCCTGAGTGAGGTAACCCAATCACAAAAGAACTTACATGATATGTACTCACTGATAAGTGGATATTAGCCCCAAAACTTAGAATATCCAAGCTACAAGATATCATTTTCAAAACATATGAAACTCAAGAAGAACAAAGACCAAAGTGTGGACACATTGCCCCTTCTTAGAATTGGGAACAAAACACCCATGGAAGGAGTTACAGAGACAAAGTTTGGAGCTGAGATGAAAGGATGGACCATCTCGAGACTGCCATACCCAGGGATCCATTCCATAATTAGCCTCCAAACGCTGACACCATTGCATACACTAGCAAGATTTTGCTGAAAGGAGCCTGATATAGCTGTCTCTTGTGAGACTATGCAGGGGAATAGCAAACAAAAAAGTAGATGCTTACAGTCAGCTATTGGATGGATCACAGGGCCCCCAATGGAGGAGCTAGAGAAAGTACCCAAAGAGTTAAAGGTGTCTGCAACCCTATAGGTAGAACCACAATATGAATTAACCAGTACCCCCAGAGCTCCTGTCTCTAGTTCCATATGTACAGAAGATGGCCTAGTCGGTCATCATTGGAAAGAGAGGCCCATTGGTCTTGCACACTTTATATGCCTTAGTACAGGGGAACACCAGGGCCAAGAAGTTGTAGGGGGTGGGTAGGGGAATTGGGGCGATGGTATGTGGGACTTTTGGGATAGCATTGGAAATGTAAATGAAGAGAATACCTAATTTAAAAAATTATAAAAGATACAGAATAATATCTAAATGTAACTTATATATGGAAATATTTCTTTTAAAAATCTAAGATGAAAAAATAGTTAGTTAAAATAAATAAGTAATAAAGCCATAATTAGAACACTATATCATGCAGAAGATAATGGTACCTTAAAATCAAAGTTTTAAAATATGCAGAAGAGGAAAATGTAAACAGAATAAAGAAATTTTAGGATAGAATCCAAAAACCAAATGTTTGCATTACTGGTTTTCAGATGGGACTAAGTTATTCAGAAATACTACAGTGATTAAAAGAGACTCCAATGTTAATTCATAGAAAGCACTCACATCTACCGGAGATTACAATATCAAGGTGCAAGTAGGTTAAGTCACAAGTGATCAATTTCAAATATGTATACCTCTGCTTCACTATATGCAAGTTTTCAAATGTTAAGCAAAATTGTTTTTTTTAACATTACTTAATTTATTTAATCACTTTACATCCCAATCATAGTATGACTCCCTCCTCTTCTCCTAGTCCCGCCCTCCACATCTCTCCTTCTATAATTACCTCCCCTTTCATCAGAGAAGGGAAAGCCCCCCTTGTGTACCACTCTATCCTGGAACACTAAGTCACGGTAAGACGAAAATCTTACTCTCCCACAGGTAACAGTCAGAGACAGCCCTGACTTTAATTGTTACCAGACCCAGATGGAGACCAAATGTGTCCTCACCCTGGATGCAGAATGTGTATGTTCTTTAGATGATGCTTCAGGCTCTGAGAGGCCCCCATGGGTCCAGTCAGTTCACTCTGCAGGTCTTCCTGTGGAATCCTTGACTACTCCAGCTTGCTCAATCCTATTGCCCACCCTTCCACAAGATACTTAGACTTCCACATGACGTTTGGCTGAGAGTGGCTGTATCTGGTTCCCGTCAGCTCCTGAAGATTCTAAGGAGATGATTATGCTAGACTCCTGCCTGCAAGCATAGCAGAATATCATTAATAGTCTCGGTGGTTAGCTCTCTTCCATGGGATGGAACTCAAATTGGGCCAGGCATTGGTTGGCCAGTCCCTCAAACTCTGCTTCGTCTTTATCTTTAATCATCTTATAAGAAGGAAAGATTTTGGCTTGAACGTTTTGTGGGTTGATTGATGTCACCTCTCTCCAGTGGAAATCCTGCCTTCCTGTATCCTGGAAGTGACCACTTCAGTCTACATATCCTCAGTTGCAAAGATTCTCATTTAGGATAACTCCCATAGACTTCCAGGAGCCTCTCCCATCTCTGGTCTCCAAGTAGCATACAGACAATTGCAAATAGTCCCATATTGATCACCCTGCATAAAACTCCAGACCAAGTTTATCAGAGACATCAACATAATTCCAGAAATAATTAATCTAATATAAGATAAATTAGGGAACTGTCTTGAACACATGGACACAGGAAACAACTTTCTGAACAGAACACTAATAGCTCAGGCCCTAAGAACAACAATAAATAAATGTGACCTCATAAAACTGAAAAAACTTTTGCAAGGCTAAGGGCACCATCAATAAGACACAACAGCAGCCTACAAAATGGGAAAAGATATTTACCAACCATACACTCAACAGAGAACTAATATCAAAATATATAAATAACTTAAGAA
Source organism: Mus musculus (assembly GCF_000001635.26). Lineage (NCBI taxonomy): Eukaryota > Metazoa > Chordata > Mammalia > Rodentia > Muridae > Mus > Mus musculus. The sequence goes on from NC_000074.6 coordinate 101,306,981, forward strand.
ATTACACACCAACAAACCAAATAACCCAATCAAACCTGTGGCACAGAACTAAACAGAGAATTGTCAACAGAGGAATAGCTAGTGGCCAAGAAGCACTTAAATGTTCAATGTTCTTTGCTGTCAGGGACATGCAAATCAAACAACCCTGTGATTTTATTTATAATTAAACCACCTAATAAATAAAATATTTGTCAGAATGGCTAATATCAAAAAGTCAAGTTTTGGCACATAATGGTGAAGCTTTGGAGCAAGGAAACACTCCTCCATTACTGATGTGGGTGTAAACCTATACAACTACGTTGGTAATCAATTTGTTGTTTTCTCAGAACATTAGGAATAGTTCTGTCCCAAGACCCAACTATACCACTCCCAAAAGATAGCCCATTATACCACAATGACACTCAATAATATTCATAGCGGCATTATTCATAATAGCCAGAAACTGGAACAACCTTGATGTCTCATAATTAAAGAATATATCGAGAAAATGTGGTTCATCTACACAAACAGAATACTGTTCAGCTGTTAAAAAAATGACATCATGGAAGTCTCAGGCAAATAAATGGAACTAGAACATTTTATCCTGGATGAGATAGCACAGACCCAGAATTTTATGTTCTCAGTTAAAAGTGGGCATTAACCATAAAGTACAGGATAACCCTACTACAACTCACAGACCCAAAGAAACTAAGTAATAAGGGGGGGGGGCAGAGAGAGGATGCATGAATCGCATTCAGAAGGAGAAATAAAATAGACATCTGCGGTGTATGAGGGAACCTATGGTAGAGGAGGTGAGGAGGGGAGCAGAGATGGGAATCAGGTGTGGGGAGATGGGAGACAAGAGAAGAGAAAACAGAAGTCGGAGGAGGTGGGTCAAAGCATCTCTGGGTCAAAGCAGAGATTCTGAAGGAAATAAATCAATAGCACATGTGAATATTCTAGACTTCATAACAGAAAATTCCTGAATAGAAAATTATAGACCAACAGGAGTAAACCAACAATTTACACAGAAACTGAATAGGAAAGAAAACTTACCAAAAAACAGTATCCAGCAAAGCAAGCAATCATTCAGCAACAATGTAGAGCTAACAGCCTTCCCAGATAAAGCAAGTTATGAGAATTCATGACCACTAAACAATTCCCACAGGAAAGAGTAAAAGGGCTTCTTCAGACAACAACAACAACAACAACAACAACAACAACAACAATCAAATAGCATAAAACATTTAAAAACTGACTGGAGAAATACAGCAACAGGTAAATTCCCAGTGGTCTAACACTGCATAAACTATTTGAGTTTTAAAGTGATAACTTAATGTTAAAACATAAACAAAGTAAACTTGGTATTTTAAGAGATGAGCAATATAGAAAAATACAATATTATATTAAAATTCAGTTTTTCAGACAAATGAATATGTTCTGAAGTATGTCATTTTTACAATATTTTCTCCCTTTTGCCTCTTTTATATTAACAATCATATTATAAAATCATTATAAAACACATTTTATAGTCAATAGGTATAGGTTTATGCCTTACAGTAATCACAAAAGCAAAATTTTACTACTAAATAAGATAAAAATTACAAACAAGGTATCCAATTACATAGCTAGAAAAATTAATTTAAAATGTTATTCATAATGGAAACCTATAGGAAAAAGAATGTACAGAACATAATTATAGTCAAACTATAAAATAAGTTACAATATGAGTACAGGAGAATTTTGATGAATATCACCTTAAATATAAATGCATTTTCCAGTCAAATGACACAGACTGAACACATTCCTAGAAATCAATACCCAGAGAAGTATTCCTTACTAGAAACTAACTCATTTACTCATATAAGAAGAAATAGAGACTGAACTGTAGTGATGTGAAACTATCCTATACAAATAAAATGAAAAACGAATAGAGTAACTATACCTACATAAAAAAGCTAGTAATAGAAGTATGGAAAGGAAAAAAAGAATTTTATAAAATGATCTGATATGATGGCATATTAATTTAAAACCCAAATATATATTAGAAATCTGCAAAACATATCTGGAAACATCAGTTGATAGTGTACTTGCTGAACTTTCATGTAACTTTGGGTTCAATTCCACATGCTACTACATATTGACCTGGTGTGAAATATATACACACATAAAATGTTATAAATATATAATAAATATGTATTATATTAAAAATAATCACAAAAAACCCATGAATAAAGATTTAGCTCAAGAAGTAAAAAAATTATAGTATAATCCTTAAATTATTGATGAAAGAAATTGAAAAAAACAAATGAATATTTGTTGGTATAAATATTGTTCCTGGGTTGGAAGAATTAATCATTAAGCTATCCATACTATCAGAAGAGATCTATAGTTTCTTTTTATGATATTAATATTTTATTTCTTTATTTGATATTTTCTTTATTTACATTTCAAATATTATCTCCTTTCCTAGTTTTCTCTCCAACCCCTCCCCCCAAAACCTCCTCACTCCCCCTGCTCACCAACACACACACTCCTGCTTCCTGTCCCTGGCATTCCCCTTTACTGGGGCATAGAACCTTCACAGGCCCAATGGCCTCTCCTACCATTGATGATCAACTAGGGCATCCTCTGCAACATATGCAGCTAGAGCCATGAGTCCTACTATGTGTTTTCTTTGGTTGGTGGTTTAGTCCCAGGGAGCTCTGTAGGTACTGGTTAGTTCATACTGTTGTTCCTCCTACAGGGCCGGAAACCCCTTCATCTCCTTCAGTCATTTCTCTACCTCCTTCATTGGGGATCCTGTGCACATTTCAATGGATAGCTGTAAACATCCACTTCTGTATTTGTGAGGCACTGACAGAGCATCTCAGAAGACAGCTATATCAGGCTCTTGACAACAAGCTCTTTTAATCCACGAGTGTCTGGGTTTGGTGGTTGTATATCAGTTGGCTCCCAGGTCGGGCAGACTTTGGATAGTGATCCCTTCAATCTCTGTTTCACACTTTGTAACTCCTTCGATGGGTATTTTGTTCCCCCTTCTAAGAAGGATTGAGGTATCCTTCTTTTTGAGTTTCATGTGTTTTGTGAATTGTATCTTGGATATTGAGAGATTCTGGACCAATATCCACTTATAAGTAAGTGCATATCAGGTGTATTCTTTCATGACTAAGCTACCTCACTCAGGAAGATATGGACCAGATTCATCTATTTGCCTAAGAATTTCATAAATTAATTGTTTTTAATAGGTGCATAGTACTCCATTGTGTAAATGTACCACATTTTCTATATCCATTCCTCTGTTGAGGGATATCTGTTTTTTTTTCCCAGCTTTTTGCTATTATATGTAAGGCTGCTATGAAAATAGAGGAGCATGTGTCGTTTTTACAAGTTAGAGCATCTTCTGGGTATATGCCAAAGAGTGGTATTGCTGGGTCTTCCAGTAGAACTATGTTCAACTTTCTGAGGAACAGCCTAACTGATTTCAAGAGTGGTAGTACAAGCTTGTAATTCTACCAGCAATGAGCAATGAAGAAGTGTTCCTCTTTCTCCACATCCTTTCCAACATCTGCTGTTCACCTGAGTTTTTGACCTTAGCCGTTATGTCTGGTGTGAGCTAGAATCTCAGTGTTGTTTTGATTTGCATTTCGCTGATGACTCAGGATGATCAACATTTCTTGAGGTGCTTCTCAGCCATTCAGTGTTCCTCAGTTGAGAATTCTTTGTTTAGTTTTGTACCCCATTTTTAAATATGGTTATTTGGTTGCCTGGAGTAAAACTTCTTGAGTTCTTTATATATATTGAATATTAGCCCTTTATCGGATTTAGGATTGGTAAAGATCTTTTCTCAATCTGCTGTTTCCTTTTCCTCTTATTGACAGTGTCCTTTCTCTTACAGCAGCTTTGCAATTTCATGAGGTCCCATTTGTTAATTCTTCATCTTTCAGTACAAGCCATTTGTGTTCTGTTCAGAAGTATTTCCACTGTGCCCATATGTTCAAGGCTCATCAGCACTGTCTCCTCTATAAGTTTCAGTGTCTCTGGTTTTATTTGGAGGTCTTGAACCACTTAGACTTGAGCTTTGCAAGGAGATAAGAATGTATCAATTTGAAATTCTTCTGCATACTAAAACTCCAGTAGAGCCAGCACCATTTGTTGAAAATGCTGTCCTTTTTCAGTGGATGGTTTGACCTCCTTTGACAAAGATCAAGTGAACATAGGTGTCTGGGTTGATTTATGGGTCTTTAATTTTATTCCATTGACCTACCCATCTGTCACTGTACTACTACTATGTGCTTTTTATCACAATTGCTCTATAGTACAGCTTGAGGTCAGTGATTGTGATTCCACCAGAGTTTCTTTTATTGTTTAGAATAGTTTTTGATATCCTAGGTTTTTTGTTATTCGAGATGAATTTGCAAATTGCTCTTTCTAACTCTGTGAAGAATTGAGGTGTAATTTTGATGGAAATTGCATTGAATCCATAGATTGCTTTCAGCAAGATAGCCATTTTTAATATATTAATCCTGCCAATCCATGAGCATGAGAGATCTTTCCATCTTCTGAGTTTCTCTTCAATTTCTTTCTTCAGAGACTTGAAGTTCTTATCATACAGATCCTTCACTTGCTTAGTTAGAGTCACACCAAGTTATTCTGTATTATTTGTGACTATTGTGAAGGATGTTGCTTCCCTAATTTCATTCTCAGCCTGTTTATCCTTTTGTGTAGAAAAAGGTCACTTTTTTTGTTTGAATTAATATTATATCCAGCTTCTTCCGTGAAGTTATTCATCAGGTTCAGGGGTTCTGTGGTGGAATTTTAGAGTCACTTATGTATATTATCATATCATCTGCAAATAGGGATATTTTGACTTCTTCCTTTCCAATCTCTATCCCTTTGTTCTCCTTTTGTTGTCTAATTGCTCTGCTTAAGACTTAAAGTACTATATTGAATAGGTAGGGAGAGATTGGTCAGCCTTGCCTAGTCACTGATTTTAGTGGGATTGCTTCAAGTTTCTCTCCATTTAGTTTGATGTTGTCTACTGGTTTGCTGTATAATGATTTTATTACGTATAGGTATGGGTCTTGAACTTCTGATCTTTTCAAGACTTTTATCATGAACTGATGTAGGATAATGTCAAATGCTTTCACAGCATCTAATGAGATGACCATGCGGATTTTACCTTTGAGTTTGTTTATTTAGTGAATTATCTTGATGGATTTCCATATATTAAACCATCCCTGCATCCCTGGGATGAAGCCTACTTGATCATGATGGATGATGTTTTTGATGTTTTCTTGCATTCGGTTAGCAAGAATTTTACTGAGATTTTTGGATCAATATTAATTAGGAAAAGTGCTCTGAAGTTCTCATTCTTTGTTGGGTCTTTGTGTGGCTTAGGTATTAGAGTGATTGTGGCTTCATAAAATGAATTGGTTAGAGTACCTTCTGTTTTTACTTTGTGGGACAGTTTGAGAGGTATAGAAATTAGGTCTTCTTTGAAGGTCTGATAGAATTCTGCACTGAACCCAACTGGTCCTGGCTCTTTTTTTTTTTTTTTTTTGAGAAGAATATTAATGAATGCTGCTGTTTCTTTAGGGATTATAGGACTGTATAGATGGGTTATCTAATCCTGATTTAACTTGGTATTTGGCATCTGTCTAGAAAAGTCCCCATTTTATCCAGATTTTCCAGTTTTATTGAGAATAGACTTTTGTAGTAAGATTGGATGGTTTTTTGAATTTCCTCAGTTACTGTAGTTATATATCCCTTTTCACTTCTGATTTTGTTAATTTTCATCATACATCTGTGTTCTCTGGTAAGTATAGCTAAGGGTTTATCTATCTTTTTGATTTTCTCAAAGAACTAACTCCATGTTTTGTTGATTCTTTGTATAGTTTATTTTGTTTTCACTTGATTGATTTCATCCATGAATTTGATTATTTCCTGCCATGTACTCCTCTTGAGTGTATTTGTTTCATTTTGTTCTATAGCTTTTAGGTGTGCTGTTAAGCTACTAGTGTATGGTCTCTCCAGTTTCTTTTTGGAGGCATTCAGAGCTATGAGTATTCATCTTAGCACTGCTTTCATTGTGTCCCATAAGTTTGGGTATGTTGTACCTTCATTTTCATTAAACTCTAAACAGTCTTTAATTTCTTTCTTTATTTCTTCCTTGATCAAGTTATCATTGAGTAGAGTGTTGTTCATCTTTCACGTGTATGTGGACTCTCTATTATTTATGTTGTTATTGAACATCAGCCATAGTCCATGGTGATATGATAGGATGCATGGGATTATTTCATTCTTCTTATATCTGTTGAGGCATGTTTTCTGACTATATGGTCAATTTTGGAAAAGGAACCATGAAGTGATAAGAAGAAGTTATATCCTTTTGTTTTAGGATAAAATATTTTACAGATATCTGTAAAATCCATTTGTTTCATAGCTTCTGTTAGTTTCACTGTGTCTCTGTTTGGTTTCTGTTTCAATGATCTGCCCATTGAGGAGAGTGGGATGTAGAAGTCTCCTACTATTATTTTCTGTTGTGTTATGTGTGTTTTTAGCTTTACTGAAGTGTTTTGTTTTGTTTTTTAATGAATGTGGATTCTCTTGCATTTGGAGCATAGAGGTTCAGAACTGTGAGTACATCTTGGTAGATTTTACCTTTGATGAGTTTGAAGTGTACTTCCTTGACTTTTTTGATAACTTCAGTTTGAAAGTTGATTTATTCACTATTAGAATGTCTACTCCAGTTTGTTACTTGAGACCATTTGCTTGGAAAATTGTTTTCCAACCTTTTACTCTGATGTAGTATCTGTCTTTGTCCCTGTTGTGGTTTTTCTGTATGCAGCAACAAGTTGGGTCCTGTTTACAACTTGTAAACATACATAGCCAGTCTTCTAGTCTATGTATTTTTATTGGGGAATTGAGTCCATTGATTTTAAAAGATATTAAGGAAAAGTAATTGTTGCTTCCTGTTATTTTTGTTGTTAGAGTTGGGATTTTGTTTATGTGGCTATCTTCTTTGAAGTTTGTTGAAAGATTACTTTCTTGTTTTCTCTAGGGTGTTGTTTCCTTTGTTGTGTTGGAGTTTTGCCTATATTATCCTTTGAAGGGGTGGATTTGTGGAAAGATATTGTATAAATTTGGTTTTGTCATGGAAACAAAATTTGTTTTCTCCATCTATGATAATTGAGAGTTTTGCTGGGTATAGAAGCCTAGGCTGGCATTTGTGTTCTCTTAGGATCTGTGTGACATACGCACAGGATCTCCTGGCATTCATAGTCTCTGGTGAGAAGTCTGATCTGCTAGGTCTGCCTTTATATGTTGCTTGACCGTTTTCCCTTACTGATTTTAATATTCTTCCTTTGTTTGTGCATTTGGTGTTGATTGTTATGTGAGTGGAAGAATTTCCTTTTTTGATCCAAACTATTTGGATTTTTTTCTATAATTTTGTTGAAGATATTTATTTACTAGCCATTTAAGTTGAAAATCTTCATTCTCATCCTTAACTATTATGCTTAAGATTATTCTTTTCATTTCATCCTGGATTTCCTAGAATGTTTGAGTTAGGATCTTTTTGCATTTTGCATTTTCTTTGATTGTTGTGTTAATGTTTTCTATGGAATACTCTGCACCTGAGATTCTTCCATCTCTTGCATTCTGTTGGTGATTCCTCATTTCTCTCCTAGGCTTTCTATATCTCAAGTTGTCTCCCTTTGTGATTTCTTTACTTTTTCTACTTTGATTTTTATCCTGGATGGTTTTGTTCAATCCCTTCACCTGTTTGTTTGTGTTTTCCTGGAGTTCTTTAAGGGATTTTGTGTTTCCTTTTCAAGTGCTTCTATCTGTTTAGCTGTGTTTACCTGTATTTCTCTAAGGGTGTTATTAATGTCATTTTTAAAATCCTCTATCAGCATGATGAGATATGATTTTAAATCTGAATCTTGCTTTTCTGGTGAGTTGGGGTATCCAGGACTTGCTATGGTGTGTCTGTCTACTGGGTTCTGATGATGCCAACTAGTCTTGTTTTCTGTTGGTAAGATTATTGAGTTTGCTTTTCACCATCTGGTAATCTCTGGAGCTAGATGTTCTTGCTGTCTCTGGCTGGAGCTTGTTCCTCCTATGAGTCTGTAAGACTGTATCAGCACCCCATAGAGAACAAGCTCTCTCCTGTCAAGACCAGTGGCAGTGGGCTGCAGAACAGCCCCACCTGGATTCAGATGTAGGCCCATAGGGCCCTGACCCAGATGTTCTGCTGTGTCTACATCCTGCGTGCTCTTGAGTTGATCTGACTTAGGGAGTCACTGGAGAGAAAAATGGATATATCACAAAAGTCCCAGGGTCAGAGCACTTCCTGGAGGCAAGCTCTCAGGAAGGAGCACAGAGGGCTGAGTGTCAGCCCAATCTTCTGGGTGCAGATGTAAGCCCATGAGATCGATAGTTTAAATCACTGTCCATTTAAACCTGGATTACATTCTGCACAGAAATAGCAAAAGTATTCTTTAAAAACTCATGGAGTCACAAAATTCTCCAAAGAGCAACCTGGACGAACCAGTCTTCAAAGTGCACTACAAAGAGGTGATGATAAAACCAGAATGGTGAGTCTGCACAGGTGAGAGTGTGGACTACAGAAGCTAACACCTTCTGAGACAGGCGGGAGCCACAGAGCTTCTGAGGCAGCCCAATTTTTGGGCTCCAGACATCCAGGCACCTTCCCTGCCAGAGGGTAGGCATCCACCTGGCCCTAGAGGGCTTTCAAGGAGCACCTGGGGGAACAATCTTGGTTCCTGGATCCCTCTGAGACTAATCTGTGCAGGTGAGAGTGTGGACTACAGAAGCTAACAGCTTCTGTGACAGGCCTAAGCAACACCACTTCTGGGACAGGTCCTGTTTTGGGCCTTCATCTTTATCCAGGAGGGAGGCCTGAATGCCAGATATCTGCGCACCTTCACTGTAAGAGGAGAGCTTGCCTGCAGAGAGTGCTCTGACCACTGAAACTCAGAGGAGAAATCTAGTTTCCCAGGTCTGCTGATAGAGGCTAACAGAATCATGGGAGGAACAATCTCTAACCAGAGACAACTATAACAACTAACTCCAGGGATTACCAGATGGCGAAAGGGAAATTAAGAATTTTACTAACAGAAACTAAGACCACTCACCATCATCAGAACCCAGCACTCCCACCTCTCCCAGTCAAGGGCACCCCAACACACCCGAAAAGCTAGACCCGGATTTAAAAGCATATCTCATGATGATGGTAGAGGACAACAAGAAGAACTTTAATAACTCACTTAAAGAAATACAGGAGAATACTGTTAAACAGGTAGAAAACCTTAAAGAGGAAGCATAAAAATCCCTTAAAGAAATGCAGGAAAACATGATCAAACAGGTGATGTAATTGAAAAAACCATCCAAGACCTAAAAAGGGAAGTAGGCACAATAAGGAAAACCCAAAGTGGGGCAACCCTGGAGATAGAAACCCTAGGAAAAAAATCTGGAACCATAGATGGGAGCATCAGCAACAGAATACAAGAGATGGAAGAGAGAATCTCAGGTGCAGAAGATTCCATAGAGAACATTGGCACAAAAATCAAATAAAATGGAAAATGCAAAAAGATCTTAACTCAAAACATCCAGGAAATCCAGGACACAATGAGAAGACCAAACCTACAGATAATAGGAGTAGATGAGAATGAAGATTTTCAACTCAAATGGCCAGCAAATATCTTCAACAAAATTGTAGAAGAAAACTTCCCTAAACCTAAAGAAAGAGATGCCCATGAACATATAAGAAGCCTATAGAACTCCAAAGAGACTGGGCCAGAAAAGAAATTCCTCCCGACACATAATAACCAGAACAACAAATGCACTAAATAAAGATAAAATATTAAAAGCAGTAAAGGAAAAAGGACAAGTAACATATAAAGGCAAGCCTATCAGAATTATACCAGATTTTTCACCAGAGACTATGAAAGACAGAAGAGCCTGGAGAGATGTTGTACAGACACTAAGAGAACACAAAGGCCAACCCAGGCTACTATACCCAGCCAAACTTTCAATTACCTTAGATGGAGAAAAAAAAAAGTATTCCACTACAGAACCAAATTAACAAATTGTCTTTCTTGAATCCCGCCCTTCAAAGGATAATAAGAGAAAAAAAAAAATACAAGAATAGAAACCACTTCCTAGAAAAAGCAAGAATGTAATCTCTCCACAAACCTAAAAGAAGACAGCCACAAAAACAGAATGCCAATTTCAACAACAAAAATAATAGGAAGCAACAACTACTTTTCCTTAATATCTCTTGATATCAATGGACTCAACTCCCCAATAAAAAGACATAGACTAACAGACTGGCTACACAAACAGGACCCAACATTTTGCTGATTACAGGACACCCATCTCAGGGGAAAAGACAGACACTACTTCAAAATGAAAGGCTAGAAAACAATTTTCCAAGCAATCGGTCTGAAGAAACAAGCTGGAGTAGCCATTCTAATATCTAATAAAATCGACTTCCATCCCAAAGTCATAAAAAAAAAACAAAAACAAGGAGGGACACTTCATACTTATCAAAGGTAAAATCTTCCAAGAGGAACTCTCAATTCTAAATATCTATGTTCCAAACACAAGGGCAACCACATTCATTAAAGAAAATTTAGTAAAGCTCAAAGCACACATTGAGCACAATAATAGTGAGAGACTTCAAAACACCACTTTCACCAATGGACAAATCATGGAAACACAAACTAAACAGGGATGCAGTGAAACTAACAGAAGTTATGAAACAAATGGATCTAACAGATATCTACAGAACATTTTATCCTAAAACAAAAGGATATGCCTTCTTCTCATCACCTCATGGTACTTTCTCCAAAATTGACCACATAATTGGTGACAAAACAGGCCTTAACAGATAGAAAAATATTGGAATTGTCCCATGCATCCTATCAGATCACCATGGACTAAGGCTGATCTTCAATAACAAAATAAATAATAGAAAGCCAGCATTCACGTGGAAACTGAACAAAACTTTTCTCAATGATACCTTGGTCAAGGAAGGAAAAAAGAAAGAAATTAAGGACTTTTTGGAGCTTAATGAAAATCAAGCCACAACATACCCAAATTATGGGACACAATGAAAACACATAGCTCTGTGTGCCTCCAAAAAGAAACTAGAGAGAGCACACACTATCAGCTTGACAACACACCTGAAAGCTCTAGAGCAAAAGGAAGCAATTTCACCCAAGAGGAATAGATGACAGAAAATAATCAAACACATGGGCGAAATCAACCAAGTGGAAAAAAGATATATTCAAAGAATCAAACAAACGAGGAGCTGGTTCTTTGAGAAAATCAACAGGATAGATAAACCCTTAGCCAGACTCACTAGAGGGCACAGGGAAAGCATCCTAATTAACAAAATCAGAAATGAAAAAGGAGACATAAGAACAGATCCTGAAGAAATCCAAAACACCATCAGATCTTTCTACCAAAGGCTATACTCAACAAAACTGGAGAACCTGGATGAAATGGACAAATTTCTAGACAGATACCAGGTTACCAAAGTTAAATTAAGATCAGGTTAATGATCTAAACAGTCCTATATCCCCTAAAGAAATAGAAGCAGTCATTAATAGTTTCCCAACCAAAAAAGCCCAGGACCAGGTGGGTTTAGTGGTGAGTTCTATCAGACCTTCAAAGAAGATCTAATCCCAGCTCTTCACAAACTATTCCACAAAATAGAAGCAGAAGGTACTCTTCCCAACTCATTCTATGAAACCACAGTTACTCTGATACCTAAACCACAGAAAGACCCAACAAAGATAGAGAACTTCAGACCAATTTCCCTTATGTATATCAATGCAACAATCCTCAATAAACTTCTCGCTAACCAAAATCAAGAACACATCAAAAAAATCATCCATCCTGACCAATTAGGTTTCACCCCAGGGATGCAGGTATGGTTCAATATACAGAAAACCATCAAATTAATCCAGTATATAAACAAACTCATAGAGAAAAACCACATGATCATCTCCTTAGATGCAGAGAAAGCATTTGACAAAATCCAAAACCCATTCATGATAAAAGTATTGGACAGATCAGGAATTCAAGGCCCGTACCTAAACATGATAAAAGCAATCTACAGCAAACCAGTAGCCAACATCAAAGTGAAGAGTGAGAAGCTGGAAGCAATCCCACTAAAATCAGGGACTACACAAGGCTGCCCACATTCTTCCTACCCATTCAACATAGTAGTTGAAGTCCTAGCCAGAGAAATTCGACAACAAAAGGAGAACAAGTGGATACAAATTGGAAAGGAAAAAGTCAAAATATCACTTTTTGCAGATAATATGATAGTATATATAAGTGACCCTAAAAATTCCACCAGACAACTCCTAAACCTGACAAACAGCATCCATGAAGTAGCTGCATACAAAATTAACTCAAACAAATAAATGGCCTTTCTGTATACAAAGGATAAACAGGCTGAAAAAGAAATTATGGAAACAACATCCTTTTCAATAGTCACAAATAATATAAAATACCTTGGCATCACTCTAACTAAGGAAGTGAAAGATCTGTATGATAAGAACTTCAAGTCTCTGAAGAAAGAAATTAAAGAAGATCTCAGAAAATGGAAAGAACTCCTATGCTCATGGAGTGGCAGGATCAATATAGTAATAATGGCTATCTTGCCAAAAGCAATCTACAGATTCAATGCAATCCCCATCAAAATTCCAACTCAATTCTTCAATATATTAGAAAGGGCAATCTGCAAATTCATCTGGAGTAACAAAAAACCTAGGATAGCAAAAACTCTGCTCAAGGATAAAAAAAACCTCTGGTGGAATCACCATCCCTGACCTAAAGCTGTACTACAGAGCAATTGTGATAAAAACTGCATGGTACTGGTATAGCAACAGACAAGTAGACCAATGGAATAGAATTGAGACCCTGAAATGAACCCACACACCTATGGTAACTTGATATTTGACAAGGGAGCAAAAACCATCCAGTGGAAAAAAGAGAGCATTTTCAACAAATGGTGCTGGCACAACTGGCGTTTATCATGTAGAAGAATGTGACTTGATCCATTCCTATCTCCTTGTACTAAGGTCAAATCTATGTGGATTAAGAAACTCCACATAAAAACAGAGACAGTGAAACTTATAGAGGAAAAAGTAGGAAAAAGCCTTGAAAATATGGGTACAGGGGAAAAACTCCTGAATAGAACAGCAATGGCTTGTGCTGTAAGATCGAGAATCAACAAATGGGACCTCATAAAATTGCAAAGCTTCTGCAAGGCAAAAGACACCTTCAATAAGACAAAAAGGCCACCAACAGAGTGGGAAAGGATCTTTACCTATTCTAAATCAGATAGGGGACTAATATACAATATATATATATTTATATATATAAAGAACTCAAGAAGTTGGACTCCTGAAAATCAAATAACCTCATTAAAAAATGGGGCTCAGAGCTAGACAAAAATTCTCACCTGAGGAATACCAAATGGCTGAGAAGCACCTGAAAAAATGTTCAACATCCTTAATCATCAGGGAAATGCAAATCAAAACAACCCTGAGTTCTACCTCACACCAGCCAGAATGGCTAAGATCTGAAATTCAGGTGAAGGCAGATGCTGGCAAGGACGTGGAGAAAAAGGAACACTCCTCCACTTTTGGTGGGATTGCAAGTTGTACAACCACTCTGGAAATCAGTCTGGCAGTTTCTCAGATAATTGGACATAGTACTACTGGAGGATCCTACAATACCTCTCCTGGGCATATATCCAGGAGTTATTCCAACTGGTAAGAAGGACACATGCTCCACTATGTTCATAGCAGCCTTATTTATAATAGCCAGAAGCTGGAAAGAACCCAGATGCCCCTCAACAGAGGAATGAATATAGAAATTGTGGTACATTTACACAATGGAGTACTACTCAGCTATTAAAAAGAATGAATTTATGAAATTCCAAGGCAAATGGATGGGCCTGGAGGGCATCATCTTGAGTGAGGTAACCCAATCACAAAAGAACTCACACAATATGTACTCACTGATAAGTGAATATTAGCACAGAAACTTAGAATAACCAAGATATAAGATTCAATTTGCAAAACACATGAAAGTCAAAAAGAAATAAGACCAAAGGGTGGACACTTTGCCCCTTCTTAGAATTGGGAACAAAACACCCATGGAAGGAGTTACAGAAACAAAGTTTGGAGCTGAGATGAAAGAATGGACCATCTAGAGAGTTCCATATCCGGGGATCCATCCCATAATCAGCTTCCAAATGCTGACACCATTGTATACACTAGCAAGATTTTGTTAAAAGGACCCAAATCTAGCTGTCTCTTGTGAGACTATGCTGGGGCCTGGCAAACACAGAAGTGGATGCTCACAGTCAGCTATTGGATGGATCACAGGGCCCCCAATGGAGGAGCTAGAGAAAGTAGCCAAGGAGCTAAAGGGATCTGCAACCTTATAGGTGGAAGAATAATATGAATTAACCAGTACCCCCAGAGCTCGTGTCTCTAGCAGCATATGTATCAGAAGATGGCCTAGTCGGCCATCAGTGGAAAGAGAGGCCCATTGGTCTTGCAAACTTTATATGCCTAAGTACAGGGGAACGCCAGGGTCAAGAAGTGGGAGTGTGGGGGAGTGGGTGGGGGAGCATGTGGGGGACTTTTGGGATATCATTGGAAATGTACTGAAATAAATACCTAATTTATATATATAAAAAAATAGAACATGGAAAAAATAACAATAAACCCAGAATGATATTGTAGACACACACACACACACACACACACACACACACACACACACACACACACCACACACACACACACACACTAATGATAGGAAAGAGAGAGAGAGAGAGAGAGAGAGAGAGAGAGAGAGAACACATATAAGCAATTAAATCATCGGTAGAAAAAAAAACGATTTTCAGCAAAGCTTCAAATGCAACATGCATTTATTGGAGTGAGGTTTTTAATAGATGGTGCCAAGAATGTCAACAAACAAAAGAATGAAACTAACTTCCCATTTTCCATAATTCCCAAGCATTAATCCAAGACATTTAAATACTTAAATAAGTTAAATCTGAAATGTTGAAACTTGAACAAATACATAGGTGAAGTTCTTTAGGAAATTAGACTAGTGAAATAAAATTCTGAACACAGAAACAAACACAATAAAGTAAGGAGAATACAACCACAAATTAGATAAACAATAATTATCTTCCACAATGAGTTAAAGTTATTGCTGCAATGAAACTCCATGCTCAAAACAAAATAGGGAGGAAATGGTTAATTTGACTTACACTGTACAACATCAAAGAATGTTTGCTCAGGAACTAAGACAGAAGAGCAACCTGGAGTTAGGAACTAATGCAGGTGCCATGGAGTTAAGGATTTATTCCTCATGGCTTGATCAACATGTCTTTTTATAGAACTCAGGATCACCAGTCCAGTGTGGCACCACCCTCTCACCTCAACCACTAATTAAAAAAATGACCTCCAGGCTTGCCTACAACCAGAGGCTCAATTGATTGTAAACATTCCAGTTAACATAAACATAGCTAGTATAAATATTTTCAAAACATACCTGATGAGGACTAACTATCCAGAATAGAGTCATACAAAACTCACAATGAACAAAAAAAAAAAACAAACCAAACCAAACCAAACCAAAAGACAAACAACCAAACTCATAGTCACATCATTCAGGAGGTGAGAGAAATAAAATTCAATAAAATTCGTTTTTCCAAAAGGGCTTAGACTCCATAAAAAAAATCCAATTAAAACATGGGGTGCAGAGATAAATAGAGAATTTGCAACAGAGGAATCTGGAATGGCTAAGAAGCACTTAAAAAAATGTTCAAAGTCCTTTAATGACCAAGGAAATGCAATCAAAACAACCCTGAGATTCCACCTTACACCAATCAGAATGGCTAAGATCAAAGACTCTAATTGCAAAGCTTCTGTAAGGCAAAAGACACCTTCAATAAGACAAAAAGACCACCAACAGATTGGGAAAGGATCTTTACCTATCCCAAATCAGACAGGGGACTAATATCCAATATATATAAAGAACTCAAGAAGGTAGACTCCAGAAAATCAAATAACCCCATTAAAAAATGGGGCTCAGAACTGAACAAAGATTTCTCACACGAGGAATACCGAATGGCAGAGAAGCACCTGAAAAAATGTTCAACATCTTTAATCATCAGGGAAATGCAAATCAAAACAACCCTGAGATTCCACCTCACACCAGTCAGAATGGCTAAGATGAAAAATTCAGGTGACAGCAGATGCTGGCGAGGATGTGGAGAAAGAGGAACACTCCTCCATTGTTGGTGGGATTGCAGGCTTGTACAACCACTCTGGAAATCAGTCTGGCGGTTCCTCAGAAAATTGGACATAGTACTACCGGAAGATCCAGCAATACCTCTTCTGGGCATATATCCAGAAGATGCCCCAACCGATAAGAAGGACACATGCTCCACTATGTTCATAGCAGCCTTATTTATAATAGCCAGAAGCTGGAAAGAACCCAGATGCCCCTCAACAGAGGAATGGATACAAAAAATGTGGTACATTTACACAATGGAGTACTACTCAGCTATTAAAAAGAATGAATTTATGAAATTCCTAGCCAAATGGATGGACCTGGAGGGCATCATCCTGAGTGAGGTAACCCAATCACAAAGGAACTCTCACAATATGTACTCACTGATAAGTGGATATTAGCCCAGAAACTTAGGATACCCAAGATATAAGATATAATTTGCTAAAAACATTAAACTCAAGAGAACGAAGTCCAAAGTGTGGACACTTTGCCCCTTCTTAGAATAGGAAACAAAACACCCATGGAAGGAGTTACAGAGACAAAATTTGGAAGTGTGACGAAAGGATGGACCATCTAGTGATTGCCATATCCAGAGATCCATCCCATGATCAGCTTCCAAACGCTGACACCATTGCATACACTAGCAAGATTTTGCTGAAAGGACCCAGATATAGCTGTCTCTTGTGAGACTATGCCAGGGCCTAGCAAACACAGAAGTGGATGCTCACAGTCAGCTATTGAATGAACAAAAGGGCCCCCAATGGAGGAACTAGAGAAAGCACCCAAGGAACTAAAGGGAACTGCAACCCTATAGGTGGAACAACAATATGAACTAAGCAGTACCCCGGAGCTCTTATCTCTAGTTGCATATGTATCAAAAGATCGCCTAGTCGGCCATCACTGCAAAGAGAGGCCCATTGGACTTGCAAAATTTATATGCCCCAGTACAGGGGAATGCCAGGGCCAAAAAGGGGGAGTGGGTGAGTAGGGGAGTTGGGGGGGGGTTGGGGACTTTTTGTATAGCATTGGAAATGTAAATGAGCTAAATACCTAATAAAAAATGGAAAAAAAGAATAGAGAAATAATTAGTATGTTATTATTATCAGTGTTTATATCTAAATCCATAGTTGGTATGGGAAGATTATTAGCTAGTATACATTGTCACATGTTGGCACTGGGATTATTCTATGACTATATTTAGAAAACTATACCAACAGTACGATTTTATTTTTACTGTGATTACCATGGTAAAATTTATATACTAGCAGTACTCTATCATTTAATTTATGACAACATAGTTGAGGCAAATTATTACTTTTTGATATAATGCCACTGATGTTTTGATATTACTTTACGAGACAAGAATATATTAAAATGCTGCTACAATTTCAAAAAAAAAAAAAAACAAAGACTCTAATGAGACACTACATGCTGGGGATGATGTGGAGAATGAACAGTCCTCCATTAATGCTGGGAGAGAAAATTGGCACAATCGCTATAGAAATCAATCAGGGGGTTCCTCAGGAAATTGGAAATGGCTTTACCTAAAGATCTAGATATGCTCCATTTGGGAATATATCCATAAAATACTCCAACATACCACAAGGACATGTGTATCACTATGTTCACAACAGCCTTATTTGTAATAGCTAGAAGCTGCAAACAACCCAGATGTCCCTCAGCCAAGGAATGGATAAAATAAAATGTGGTTCGTTTACACAATAGAATAGTATTTAGCTATTAAAAATTAGGAAGTCATCGATTTGGAAGTCAAATAGATGGAACTAGAAAATATCCTGAGTGGAGTAACCCAGATCCAAAAGGAGATGCATGGTATATACTCACTGATAAGTTGATATAAACCAAAAAGTTCAGAATACCCAGGATACAACTTACAGACCATGGGAAACATAACAAGAAGGAAGTATAGATACTTCAATCTCACTTAGAAGGGGGGAACAAAATAATCATGGGAGGCAGAGGGAGGGAGGGACCTGGATTGGAGAGATAAGCAGGGAGTAGAAAAATGGAGGCAGGATCAGGTATGGAGGGAGACAGGAGAGAAGCCCAGAAGATCTGTAGAATGAATGGGAATACTTAGCAATAGGGGTTGGGAAGCAAAAGAACCTCCAGAGAGTCCCAGAAACCTGGGATGTGAAAGGCTAACAGGACTCAATGCGGATGGCATTAGCTGAATTGTCCAACAGTTGGGAAATGGAAGCGGGATGACCACCACCACCAGTGGATGGACATGGGCCCCATTTGAGGCAGGGGGCCACTCACCCATCTTCAAAATTTTTGACCCAGAATTGTTTCTGTCTAAAAGAAATGTAGGGACAGAAATAGAGCAGAAACTGAAAGAAAGGCCACCTAGTGACCTGCTCATTTTGGAATCTACTCCATGCATGCACACTAAATCCTGACACTATTACTGAAACCGTATTGTATGTGCAAACATCAGTCAGGCATGGCTATACTCTGAGAGACCCTACCAGCAACTGACTGAGACAAATGCAGATATTTACAGCTAACCATTAGAATGAAGTCAAAGTCCAATATGGAAAAGTTAGAGGAAGAACTGAAGGAGCTGAAGAGGATTGCAACCCCATAAGAAGAACAACAGTGTCAACTATTCCAGACCCTTCAAAGCTCCCAGAGACTATGTGAAAAACCAATTAGCATACATGGAATGGCTCATGGCCCTAGACACATTTGTAGAAGTCTGTCTTGTATGGCCTTAGTGGGAAAGGATGTGCATAATTCTTTGAAACCTTGATGCCCCATGGAATAAGGATGCTGGTGGAGGTGATGTGGGGTAAGGCTGGGGTATTTGGGTAGGAGAGCACTTTCTCAGAGGTGGATGGCATGGGGGGTGTGGTGAAGAGGTACAGGATGGGGAGGCAGGAAGGGGGAAAACTTTGGGAATGAAAATAAATAAATTAATTAAGAAAGGTTTAAAAAAATAATATAGACTGATACATTAAACACACTCAGTGGAAGACAATTCATTCAAGAATATTTGATCAGCAAAAATGGTCCTTGATGGGGCAAAAAAAAAAAGACACAAAATTGAGTGAGAAAGAAAGGGGGGTTGGTTCAGGGAGTAATATGGAAAGTAAGAGTGAGTAGGACAAAAATATTTTGTATGAAAATCTCAAAGAAAAGTCCTAGTGGAAAGAATGTAAGAAGCCTAATTAAAAGTGGGCAGTAGACTTGAGCATAAATTTCTCCAAAACAACTGGTCTCTGTCTAGATGCAAATCAACACATAAATAAAGAATTGTAGTATGTACATATACAGGCATTTGACTCAAAATTATGAAAGAAATTCCACAATTTCTAGAAAATGTGGAGGAATTTGGGATTGTTATGTCTGTAATAAGGGAGAGTAAGATGACAATGGCTTAATGTTTTATTCTTTACACAGACGTGGATTTCACAAAAACAATGGAGATAATCCACAGAAGTAAATGGAGAACATCTAAGGAAGGGAGGAGATTTGGAAAGGGTGAGGAGCAAGATCTAATAATACAAGGTGAATGTCTAAGTATATTATATATTTCTGAAATAGCTAAATGAGATCCTTGTTTTGTGTGTATTAATTAATGCTAATAGGATGAATGAGAACACAGTACATGCGGATTTCAAACATAATACATGCTATTCAGACATCGCTGACAGTGAATGGAATCTGTTCATTTGTTTTGTTGTGAGTACACACTTGAAACTATGGTGTGTGACATAAGCATAAGCTAGGCCTATCAAGTCAAGTCTTACATCATGTCATTTAAATGTAGAACATGAAAGATATGATCTAAACGGGGGTGAGCATAGGGTGATTTTAACAGAGCTAGGCAAGAGTAGTGGGTGGTAGTGAATAGATGTTGAGTTATGGGTATTATGTTTCTGTAACTGTTCATAGTCATGCCGGGCAAAGTGTGGTAAACACAAAGGTGAATGGATTACATATTTTAAAAAGTAAAAGATTTTGATGCCGCTAATAAAACGTCAGATGTATTCATATATTAAAATACCATTTTTACTACACAAACATGTTCAATTTCATGTTTTCAACAAAACCAGTTTAGAATAATATTATTGCAACTAAAAGTTTACAAATATATATTTGTAGTAAAATGATTTATTCTTGTCAAAATGCAAAGAATAACAGGGTGCCTTTCAGGGTGTATGTGAATTAGCAAACAGTAATATGCCAGAACTTGTAATATTATTCAGCAATGAGAAGAAATGAATGATCCAGACAGGAAAACATTTGGAGGAAATAATTCAGCATTGTTTAATTAAAGAAGTCAATTTGGAAAGTTTACATGCTGTGTGATTACTCTATCCTACTGCATACAGAGTTCTTGTTCTATGTGCAGACAACTAAGCATGATTACGTGGGGTGTTTCCACCCCATAATTTACAAATGTGTCATATGTAGCTCAATATGATTATAAGATTATCTTCAACTCAATGAAATATTTGTCATTGTCTAACTGCTAATCCAGGCACAAGGGACACTATTTTCAATGAAACATACATTGTTTTTTTTTTTTTTTTTTTTTTTTTTTGTACATACTGCATCTGACAGCAGAAGTTTGGTGAAGAACAGTTTTTAATCATACCTTGTAAAGAATGTACTAAGATTTGCAAAAGATGTTTTCTTATATAAAATCATATTTAGGGAGTAAATACCTTCTCATTTCCCAATTAAACATGAACCACACACAGTGCATGCACATGTGCACACACACACACACACACACACACAAGTGTACATATATGTGGTTCCCAGTTGAATATAATTCAGCTCCAGGGTCTTATACCCTTTGACGTTCTAGATCATATGTGTTCACATAATATATATAACTCACAAAAGCCCATGTCTGTGTGTGTGCGCGTGTGCGTGCGCTGTGTGTACACACACACACACACACACACACACACAAAGTGCTAAGTACTAACCCTTATGTTTATGTAAACATACATATGTGTGATGTGTAGTAAATTTTAGAAGATGAACTGAAAAGATTGCATTTATATCTTAAGATACATTTACATATGTTTGCTTTTATGCCTTTGTGTGTAAAAAATACCAGCTAAAGTAAAAGAGGTCATGATTTTGAGAGGTAAAAGGAGTACTGCACATAGGAGGGTTTGGAAGGAGGAAAGGGGGGAGAAAGGATAAAATTATATTTTAATTAATTTATAAATATAGTACATAAACATAAGATAATTATTTTCTAAAGTTCTATCACAATGAAAAAATATTAATTTAAACAGACTCTACCTCAAAACTATGTCTACAACATGAAGTAATTGAACCCCCCTCCCCCACCACCACACACACACACACACACACACAAAAAAAAAAACAATAAAAGCACTTAAGAGGAAAAATTTATATAGGCTGATTTGGGATCAAGAATGTAATCACACATATTTTTCTTTACAATTATTAAATTTCCCGTAGAAGTCAGTACTTTAAACTGTTCACACTTAAAAAGAGGTTTCTCTAAATTAAAGAAAAGAACTCTGTTCGGAATGTCAAAAAGCGGTTGTGAACCTAGACAGATGGCTGAGTGGTCAAGGGAACCTGGTGTTCTTGCTGAGAGCTAAGCTTGGTTCCCAGTTGAATATAATTCAGCTCCAGGGTCTTATACCCTTTGACCTTCTAGAGCATATGTGTGCACATAATATACATAAGCTCACAAGAGCATATGTGTGTACATAAATTCAAGCATAAATAATTCTCTTATAAAAAAAATTTGAAAGTGAGATTTCCTAGAAAACCGTCTATATGGATGCTTTGTTTAAATGATGATTCAATAATCATTAACAAGCAGTAATTGATGTAGTCATTTATCAGTTTCAAGTTGATTAGCAAATCACAGAGCCAAGTTTATACCAAGATAAAAATCTTCCTTTGTGGCCCACTGAGAATCCACATCTACTCTTCAGGAAGATTTTGTTAAATATTTTTTCTGGTAAATAGAATGTCATATTCTGCCTTTTTTTCCCTCTGAAGCAGCCATCTGGCCTTGGTGTAAGAAATCAATTCCCCAGAAGCCACTGAACCCCAGTGCACAGAGAGGCATGTCCAAACTATGTTTCTCTCAATATCTGAAGCACAACTGACCTTTTGTTCTTGCAGACGCAGGCTCAATTGGAACAAGAAGGAACCTGTCAAGCCATTTCCCTGCTACAATATTCATTAGTTGAGGGCCATGATCTTCCGAGTCTCTACAGAAGATTCTTGTTAACAAGCCTCAAGTCAGCAATCTGTTCTTTTCCCCAGCCTCAGTAATGTTTTAGCAGGGTAACTAATTCTTAAATGAGCCTGCTCCAGTGGCATAATCTCTTAAAGTATTTGGACACTATTCCCTCAGAACATCCACTTTGACAACAGGACTATGCACTGCACAGCTTGGCATTTAACTCCTTTCCCCAACAGGCTCATATTTCCACCAACTCCTGAGCCTCTCTTCTTGGTTCACCCATTAGTATAAGATCTTAATCGTCAGGAATTTGGATAGTTCTGGTTTTGATATTTTTACTCACTTCCAAAGGTGAGTGAGGTTGCTTCTAATTTGAACCCTCTTTGTTATCTGTACAGACAGTGTAGATTATTGACTCCTTATATTTTCACACACATCAAATCATTTTGAAAAACAGCAACAGGTTTTTCCAGCTATGTAAACAAGAATAGATTTCACTACAACTTATACTTTACAGAAGAACATGTTTGAGAATAATAATATCCAATCATTCCTTGCTTTTTAAGAGTATTACATACTGAAAACACATTTGTGGACCATGTTCTTAA
The DNA here is from genome assembly GCF_000001635.26 of Mus musculus. Lineage (NCBI taxonomy): Eukaryota > Metazoa > Chordata > Mammalia > Rodentia > Muridae > Mus > Mus musculus. The sequence continues at coordinate 101,330,153 of NC_000074.6, forward strand.
CACTGGGACACTGTAGCATAAGTGTACTGAGTCAAATTGATGGCACGAAGCAAGTTCTCTGATCATGCATAGACTGTTTCGTCCTGCTCACAAAACACAGCATACTCACTGACAGTAAATTTTTATAGCAACAGCAAAGAGTGAATTTTTGCATAATGATACCAAGCACGTATTGTAAACACAGAATGGTTAAGAATCAATCTTTAATGTAATCAAGTGTTACATGCTCTACATAATTATATTTATTATGCTTTTGTTCAATGTGTGTGTTTACACTAACATCTCAACCCACGGGGAAAATTACATAACATATGAGGACAGGAAAGTAACAAAATTACTGAGTTAGAGGGTTTTCTCAGCTCCATTATAACCTTATAGTTATCCTTTTATATGCCTTTATGTATAATTTTATTAGACATGTTGTAAGGTGCATGACTTTACTCAACCCAAATACATGTTCTACTATGTTTTTGATTTATATATTTCTCCTTCAAGTTATATTCAAAAGCACTAAAAGAAGATAATAGGAACAAATAGGCAATCGTGAACAATAGCCAATTAAAATTGTTGATGAGATTTTTCTGTTGACCATGCACAAGTCCTAGAGAACCATGCTTTGATATTTGAAGAAGAAAATTATAAAGTAATAAACCTTCTCAACTCTGTGAAATTCAAACTTAGAGTATTTCAAGATAGCCATTTCGTGAAATTAGTTTATGTGATTTGTTGTCATGTTTTAATATATGTAGCAAAATTAGATTTTTCCATAGGATTTTCTTTTATATTCTGATAAAAATTTGTCATTTCTTCCTTTCTTGCTCTTCTTCTAACCTATGTCACATGCAGCTATTTCCTCTCTGTGAAATTCATGACCTACTTTTCACTCATTGCAATTACATGCTACATGTAATATGTATATAAATATATTATAATGTATTTTATATTCCTAAGTATAATCTGTTCAGTCTGTATAATATTACTTATATGTATACTTTCTGGCCTGATAATTTGGTATTGAAAAACTAATAGGTATCCTCTTCCCCAGAGAAAACTTATTCTTGTACTCTCAACTTTCCTCAGCTGCCTACAGTTCCTCTTGTAGGGTTGAGACATTTTGGAGACTTCGTAGTCTACTTTGGATGTGATTTTGTCCTTTTGGTTCAGCTTATGTTTAAGAAGTCCTGTTGGTAAGACTTTATGTGTGTAGCTTTGAACATCACCAGGAAGCAGAATCCCAGAACAACCTTTGTGATCCTCTGGCTCTTGCAATCATTCTTCTTCTCTCTCATTTCCCCATGCTCTATGTGAGGTTTCTAGCTTATAAAGGTGATCAAACATTAATGAAGAAAGGGTAAAAACATTGAAAATAGGACTTACCATTTCTGATGTCAGAAAGAAAACATCATGGCAAGCAGAAACTTGGGAGCATTTGCTACTTTATTGGGGCAGAAAATTCAAAATGAGGGAAATTGTATACCATAGTGCTTATTAGTTTTGCAACAAGAAAGATGAGAAAAGACAGTGGAGTAAAGCACTAGTTATTTGTAATTCAGTCACTGGTTATTTAAAACAGGCTCACCAGTCTGGAGCTATTGTGGTGCTATCCCTGTATAGGCATCTCTGACTTGAGGAAAAAGCAGAAAAATGATGTTTTGGTATATGAGGATGAAATAAATAGGGTGGTAGTTTTCATGGAGTAAGAAATGATTGGTTTGCACTTAATGTAGGAGCTTTTAATAACTACCTGTTCTTTTAAGGGCTGATGCTCCCCTTGTAACAAGTAACAAGAGCCACAGCATTGAGGATACAAACATAAAGGGTAAGCTTAATATAATTGACTCTGAGATAAAGAGATGACAAATAGCCATCCTCAAAATTTCAGAAATTGTAGTTAAAATATTGTGGCTTGGAGATGTATATACAAGATTTAGAAATACTCTTAATATAATTAATGATAGTTGTTGCTATCTGGACTATGTATACTTATCGAAGCACCAGTTCCAATAAATCTGGAGCAATAGAAACTTTATGGCCCATCAACCATGAAGGAATCAAGAAGTGTGAAAATGAGCCAGGCATGGTGGCACACTCCTTTAATCCCAACACTTAGGAGGCAAAGGCAGGCAGATTTCTGAGTTCGAGGCCAGCCTACTCTACAAAGTGAGTTCCAGGACAGACAGAGCTATACAGAGAAACCCTGTCTCAAAAAAAAAATGTGAAAACTTTTCATAAATGATCAGGCATGAGCAGATATAACATAAGAGTAGAAAGAAATAGAGGGGAGAAGAAAAGAAAATGAGACCAAAATAAAATGATCATCAATAGTGTTCATTTTAATTGATGAATTCACTCAGAAACAACTTGAGCTGTGCTTAATCCTAGGAGTATGGAGGAAAAGAGTTAAATAACACTTCTCTTGCTGCTGCTGTGCCCACTGATACTTTTCCAAAAGGCCAGTACCATATGCAGATAAGGAAAGAAGAAGGGACATTGAGTGGTATTAGACAATCACACGTAATTATATAGAATCCAGGTAAGGCTTTATAGAAAAGCCAGGAAAGACATTCCTTTTGCTCAGGAGTTTGCTTTCAGAGGGAGGAGAAATGGTGTGGGTTATGAAGCTCACTCTCATTCAAATTAATGGCTTCTTTCTTATTGTTTTCATGTCCATATGTTTATGAGTATACATGTATATATTCCTAAATAGAACTTGCTCAGGGAATGTAATGTTACTCCCATGCACACTTTCAGTGCTGATCCTCTGGTGTTGGATAAACAATGAGTGAGCTCATCCGAGTAAGCCTGTTCCTCATACCCTCAGCTTTCCTCACTTGCATCCTCCTGGTCTTGTCCCAATGACCTTTGGCATGGCTTTTTCAGCTCATAAACCTAGCTAATTACCCAGATATAGAAAAGAAATGGATATTGGAGGAGAGTCTGTAGCCACCATTTAACTAAACTTTCATAATCCCTGACTACATCATAAATATTATCCCTTATGCCCAGAGATAGGCATAATGGTCACCCCTCATTAAGGAAAGTTTTCTTTACCATAAATGGAGACCATTACAGAAGACCCCAACTAAAAAAATGTGTAAGTATGGAGCCCAGACCCAATATACATCCAGAAAACAACTTTACTTTATTTCATCAAAAAGATAATTTTCTACACATTTCTTACATTAATATAAAATGTTTTTAGTTATTAAGGGAGAAAAGACAGAAAAATATTGTCAGAGGGGATCCTGGATAAATAGAAATGATACTTATTAATTCCCCAGAACCATTCTTAGTCAGTGGATTAACTCTCTTCCACTTTAGGATTAAGAAGAGCAGACACATAGACACACAGACACACACACACACACAGACACACACACACACACACACACACACACACACAGACACAGACACAGACACACACACACACACACACACACACACACACACACTTCCCACTTCTCTAAAGAATATTTCTTCTTTTAAGTCAACTCTGTGATTTTCCAAACTGACTCAATTCTACCAGAATTTATAACTCTAGATATTTGGATTAAAAAAAAGTGTTTCTCTACTTGTAAAAACGATCCTTTATTATTATTGTTGCTAAATGGTCTTCTCCATTTCTAATTTACTAAAACTGATCATAAACTTCCTCTGCTTTTTAAATAACCTGGCATTTGAATTTTTGAACTATCATAAAATGGTAACGTAGTAGACATACTTTTTTTCATGGATATAAGAACTATTAGCCATTGATGTAAAATTTTGGCTCAAAATCCTTATTTTTTTCTAATGCTACCTAATAACTATAATTTTACCTGATGGAAGGTAGTTTTGTGCTCACAAAATTTTAGCCTAGAAGCAAAAACTAGATGTGGGATAGAATCCAAAATCCACCTACCTGCTGGTAAAGAAAAATTATACCCAGGAAGACATTTTATTCAACCCACCAATTACATGCAAAAGATTTGGGTCAGACACTTCCAGTCTGGATTAAGTACTCAGATATGACAGGCCATATTTGAGCATAACATTGTTCTATTAAACATATAACAATAATGCCATTTAAATATCTGTAGCTTAGAACTCAATACAACAGCACAGGAGAAAAAATGTACTAAAGAGATGGCTTTTTCATAATGCTATTTACATTTTTATGTCTATCATTCTTCAACTTTTTGTGCTAGCAGTTGCCTGAAAGAACATAGTAAAGTGTAAGGAAATAGCATGCAATCATTTCTCCACTTATTTACAGAAGAACTCCTAAGTCCCAGGTATTTTAGTAATGCAGTCTCCGTTAACATTCACTTCTTGAATAGTAGCTGTTAACCATTTTCTTTTGAGGATCAAATGAACTGAGAACTTAACCTGTAAGTTCAAGGTCACAAAGTTAGTGATTTAAACCAATTTCTTCACAGCTCCAGATTTCTACAAATGCTAATGAGTTTCTATGAATCCCTCTTCATAAGGAAAAGATTTAATAGGAACAAAGACAAGAGGTCAGAGACCAAAATGATGAGAACAGATTACAACCTTGTGACCTTGTAGGTTATTTCTCAGCTGGCACAGGATCTCTCAGTAATTCTAAAACAATTATTCTGCAGTTAACTGCAGTTAATGACTAAATTTAAGATCATTCTACTTGTAATTATTTTTTATTTTAGTCTCTTTGGTCCTTCCTTAAGCATAACTATGGGAATTTTAAGTCCCTATTGTTGGAATAGCCCCATCTAAAATTACATTCAAACCTTAGACTTTTTATACATTAATAAAGAAGTATAATTGAAGAATAAGGTAGATAGCCTTAGTGATTTGTTTCCCACTCCTGTCTGATGTCTAATGCCACAAGCTTGCCTCTGTTCTGACCAAAGTATTGGTTAAATACACTTCAGAGGATAATGACTTTATTCCTGCTTTATTTCACCTTGATGTCAAAAAGACATGATCCTATGGCCCTGTCACTGTCCTGATACTATTTCTACAAGGCTGAGCATAAGGTCCCCAATGAAGGAGCTAGAGAAAGGACCTAAAGAGTTGAAGTGGTTTGCAGCCCCATAGGAGGAACAACAATATGAACTAACCAGTAACCTGAGAGCTCCCAGGGACTAGCCACCAACCAAAGGATATACATGGTTTGACTCATGGCTCTAACTGCATATGTAGCAGAGGATGGCCTAGTAGGACATCAGTGAGAGGAGAGGCCCTTGGTCCTGTGAAGGCTCTATGCCCCACAGTAGAGGAATGCCAGGTGGGAGTGGGTGGGTTGTTGAGCAGGGGGAGGGGGAAGAACTTAAGGGGAGGGGTATTTTGGAGGGGAAACCAGAAAGGAGATAACATTTGAAATGTAAATAAAGAAAATATCCAATAAAATGTTATTCATTTAAAGATAAGACAAAGTCAAATTCTGTATTGTGACTTTCCACTGTTAATGTTTCCAACGTTGGAGATTGAGAATTCGGGAAATAAACACAGGAGGATGAGTGTACTCATCAATTAACAGAGCTCTTAGGGGCTCACAGTGACAGAATCAAAAATAATGTAGGTTGTAAGCTTAGTCCTCTGAATACAATATTATAGTTCTGAAGATTACTATTTTTATGGGACTCCTAAAAGTGGTAGTTTGGAGGAGGGTTTACTCTGACTCTTTTGACTGCTCTTAGAACATTTTTCCTCTTACTGGGTAGCCTTTTGAGACAGCCATGATATGAAGGTCTGTGCCGAGATTTTTAGTAACTCTCTATGGTGTATATGATTGATTTCCCTGGGATGCCTGCTTTTTTTCTGAGGAGGAATGGAGGAAGAGTGAATATGAGGGAGAGGGATGAAGTGGTAGCTGAAAGGAATGGATGGAGGGGAGTCTGGGGTCAAAATTCATGTATTAGAAAATAAGAATAAGATGAGAAAGGAAAACAGAAATGAAAAACTTTGTACCAACTTTTTAATCTATGCACAGGCTTGGATAAATAGGATATTAAAATAACTTGTTGCATATTAGTGGTTGGAAACATATAAAGAATATATATCTATATGCATTAAAGAGAAAGTAAAATTGTATACCACTAATTTGAGGAGTTGGAATGGGATCAAGGGGGGCCATTGTAAGTCAGACCTTGAAACTTTTGATCCACATTCAACCTTTGCATGGTCAGTCTGCAGTTTCCCAATGCGATATTTCCAACACTGCTGAGCTCCATCCCTGTAGATTGGCAGGTCATCCAAACTCTTCCATGAAAATCAGATGATGCTTTGCTAGGAACAAGCAGAGTTTCTGATTATCAAACAAGAAATGTATACACACATGTTGGAAGCTTAAAGCTCTAAACATGGGCACAATTTTATGAAGACTCAAGTGATACTTTCAAGATTGCTTATATCTTTATTTTCCTAGGATGCAATCCCAATTATCTCCAAATAGGAGTAATTTTCTTCGTTCTCAACTGGGATGATTATGTTCACAGCAGTGTGGCTGAGTGTTAAATATGACTTTTACATTCAAATAAACAAAAAAATATGTATAATTTCCTTCAAACACTCAATACAGTGAAAAGGCTAGAGGAGGTTTCATGTAGCCATTTGCAGCGTGGGTGTTTTAGGGCTAAAATATATTCATTCTCTAGTCATGCTATCAAGATGTCAATTTTCTATTTGTTATTGTAAAGTTCTCAAAAGTGCAGAGACAATCTTTAATTTCATGTGCATGAATTTTAAATGAAAGATGAATACTTGCACTGGTCTAATTCAATAAATTACATGAATCCTATGTCATGAACAACACACACACACACACACACACACACACACACACACACACATCTAAAATCCTTCAATAACTTCCCACTTCTTGCAAAATAATGATTCTCACTGCTACCTATTCATTTCTGCACCACTGAACCTTTAGCCCCACCCTCATGATCTACTCTTGGCTTCCTTCTTGTAATACTCAATGCTCAGTTCTTGAGAATTTCCTTTGAGATTCCTCTGTAAGATTTTTGTTTATCTGCCCCCCCTTGTGAAAAATCTGACTCTATTGTTACTAGATTCTTATTTATGTATTTATGTATTTATTTATTTTTATCATCCATACCTCTGGTCAAGGGCTCATTGATCGGGGAAGCTTTCCTTGACTTCTGAGAAAAACTAAACTGACTTTATCTTCATTAATCTCCTTCCTAACAACAGCCAGAGTTAGAAATTTATCTCTGTTGCTCTATAATATAATTGAAATTTTGGTACCATAATACCCCTACCATTATTCTTCTCACTCAATAAATATGAAATGAATCAAAGAACTCAAACCCGAAACATTGAAACTGCTGGAGAAGAAGTTGGAATGTATTATAACACTCAGGCATAAGTCAAGACTTGCTCAGTAGGACTCAGCAGCTTAGGAATCAGGTCAGTAATTCACAAATAGGACCCTAGGATACCACAAAGTGCCTGTACAGCACAGGAAACAATCAATAGATTAAAGAGGCATCAAGCAATTCCAGAAAAAAATTTTTAGACACAGATTCAATAATAAAATGCTATCTAAGATTCATTTAGAAAAATTAAGCAAGTAATAACCCAAACTCATTGGGTTATTATCTAGACAGGAAGATCTCAAAGTATGTACTAATGGACAACAAACATTTCAAAAGTTTTGAACATTATTGGCTATCGATATTGAGATACCATCTACTTACTGACAGAATGGCCATCATCAGAAAAGTAAATGATAAAAATTCTGGTGAAAAGAACTGTCTTTCTGTGGGTGTTTTCAACTGCTGCAGCCTCTGTGAAAGTCAGTATGAGAATCCCCTGAAAGTCTAGAAGTACAACTACTCTTTGATACAGCTATAGCATTTCAAGACATCTACCCAAATAATTCTATATCTAACTGCATTGAAATTTGATTATATGAGTTTCTTGTATCTCTACTCATGATAGCTAGAATCAGACAAGAAATGCATTCAATTGGTTTGTAATAAAATATTTAACCTACACACAGTGGAATTTTATTCATCCATAAAGAAAAATGAAATTATTTTTTATTAAATGGCTAGAACTGGAAAATAAATTATATTGATTGTTGCAATTGTCTTAGTTGGGGTTTTCCTGCTGTGAACAGACACCATGACCAAGGCAAGTCTTATAATGGACAAAATTTAGTTGGGGCTGGCCTACAGGTTCAGAGGCAGCATTCAGGCAGTCAATGTTAAAATTTCAAAGTTCAAAGTCTTTTCCAATCACTTAACTGTAATCCCCAAAGCACAACAGGAAACAAGCTGGTCAAACACCAAATTCTGCATCTCCATGTCTGATGTCAAAATGGTCTTCAGATCTCCAACTCCATTTTCATCTTTATTAACTGCACAAATGTCATTTCCTGGGTCATTTCCACTCCCTGTTAGCTGTATTTCTCAGATGTCATATAGCTCTGGCATCTTGAATATCTTGGGGTCTCCAAGGCAACTTCAATATTACAGCTTCTTTTTTCAATGTCTGGGTTCCACACATGATTTCCAGGGCTCCTCCAAAGGGCTGTCATCACTTCTGCAACTCTGCCTTCTGTAGCAATCTAAGATCAATCAGGTTGATCCACTCTAATGTTGCTGCTACCCTTGGGGATCATCCCATGGTACTGGCATCTCCAATACAATGGGGTCTTCAGCTTCAACTAGGCTCCAACAATCGCATCTCATAGGCTCTCATCATGGTACCAAGCCTCAAGTCCTTGCATGACCTCTTCAGTCTTGGGCTGTCAACTACAACTGAAGCTGCACCTTCACCCATGGCCTTACAAGGCCTCTCACAGTGCTAAGTATCACCTGTTCTTCCTGACCCCTTCCTGCTTTCAAATACAATACCACCTGGGTGACTCTTACAAATTATGAAGTACAACTGCAGTACTAGGTACAACAGTGTTTATCTCTGGAGCACAGCTAATTCATGCTTTCAGAAAACAGTTGCCAGAAGATTTTACCTCAGTGATGCCGGTCTCTTCTTAATCACTGCTAAGCTAATTTTTTAGTTCAGGCTACCAAGCATCAATTGTCCCAGTAGTTCCTTCTATTCTTAAATCTAAAGCCAGAGTTACATGGCTGGAGCTGCCAAGTTATGCTGCTTGCAGGAGCTGGTAAATGCCCCCATATTACTAGCTTTATGTTTTCCAACCGCTTCACTGTCTAAGCTTTACTGACCAGGATCTGCTCTGTAGATTAATCTTGAACTCAGGAATCTGCAAGCCAGTCTGCTGGGATTAAAGTGTGTAATACCACACCTGGACTTAAGCCTTTCTTCATTTACAAAATGCTCTATTCCAGATTGGCCTTAAAGTCAGCAATTCACTTGGCTTTATCTCCTGGGATTAAAGGGGTATACCATCATTCCTAGATCTAAATTTAACTGGGTATAATCTTGCTCCAAAATACCACCTTAATCTTCTGTCTCCTCAAACACAGGATTCAACTCCATTTCAGTTCCTCCTGCCCCTTTATGTGGGGCAATAGACTATGCACAGATGGCCTGGTCTCCAGTTGAGCTGAAGTCTTGAACCCAGGTAGAACCAGATGGGTGGTAATTCCCACCTATATGGGACAGAAGGTGTTGCCTCATGTCTCCTGGACCACTGGCTCCTGTCAATTTACTGTCCCCAGAGTCCCCACAGGAGAGGCTCATGGCTAGCAGTCAAAAAGACTATGTCCCAAACTTCTCACCTTCAGGCTAGACTCCTCCTCACAATTACCTAGCAACAGCAAGATAACCATCCCACTATAAGAGGGCCTGTTTGGCCCCTCCTTGCTCTCTTACTCTCTTAAGCTTTGACTTTCCTTACTCTCTTAAGCTTTTACCTCTCTCTCTAAGCCCTTGCCTTTCTTACTCTCTAACTCTCTTTCCCTTCCTCCTTCTCTCCTCTTGGCCATGACCAGTTTCTCACTCTCTTTCTACCTTTACTCCTTCCCCCTGTCTTCCTACAATAAAGCTCTAAAACCATAGACTGACTCTGTTCATCAAGGACTGGACTAAAAACTCTCGCCTGCATGGGAACTCCCAGTGGGGCCCTCCTCCGCTGATCTCTCTTTCTTCCTTTTCCCTGGCACCCCTATTCTGTTCTCAGCTCCTCTGCCGTATCCAGCATAGGAAGCCAGAGACTGAGATCCTGGTACTAGTGGCTGCCCCTTGTCTACCCCCTGCCTTGTGGTGTCAGTGGCTTTACACAGCCAGATGCCCACCGGGGGCTGCATGGAAAGCGTCCGGTAGTCCTCTCATGTCTGCCTGCCCAGAGCACAGGAAATCTGGCTGGACATGAGCTCTCCCCCCTCTCCCCCTATACCCACAGCTTGGCACCTTTAATACGTAAACCACATATTATATATATTCTTTCTAGGCTTGCTACACCTGTTCAAAATGTTCTTCATGACACTTAACCAGAGAACAAAGTCTCTACTGGGATTTTTTGAGATTTCCCCTTTCAATGCAATTAATATGTCTCTTTACCTTAGATTCTGGTAGAGGCTTCAGACAAGGGCAAAAAGCTGCCACACTCGTCACCAAAATACCACAAAAGCAGTCTCTAGGCCTCATACTGTAATTCTTCTCCACTGAACCCTCTTGGGCCAGGTCTGCACAGTTCAAATCAGTCCTAGATATAAAGCTTTTTATATTCTTACTAGAAAATCCCATTAAGTCCCACTTAATGTATTCCACTGATTTCCAAATTCAAAGTCCCAAAATCCTCATTCTTCCAGACGAAAGGATGGTCAAGCCTATCACAGCAATATTTCATTCCTGGTATCTACTTCTGTCTTAGAGTTTTGCTTCTATGAATAGACACCATGATCAAGGCAAGTCTTATAAAGGACAACACTGAATTGGGTCTGTGTTATAAGTTCAGATGCATAGCATCCAGGCAGGCATGGTACAGGAGGAGCTGAGAGATCTACATATTTATCTGGAGGCTGATAGCAGAATACTTGCATCCATGCAGCTAGGAAAAGAATCTTGAAGGCCACACCCACAGTGACTCACTCTCTCCAACAAGGCAACACCTACTCCAACAGGGCCACACCTTCTAATAGTGCCACTCCCTGGGGTGAGCATATGCAAACCATAACAGCAATCTAGACCACAAAATAACAAACACATCTTTCCTCTCATATGTAGGTTTTAGCCTTTTGTCTCTACTCTTCTATTTAGAATACTTGTTGAACTTAGGAAACTAAGGGTCATTGTTCTAGTGAAGGCTTATTGTAGGGATATAATAGAAAGCAATATTATGATAGGTATGGGAATGTAGCACGAGGACAAGTTTAAGGAGTCAAAGAGTTGAGGAGATAAAGAAAAATCAGTATGTGCAAGAACCATAACAAAAGACAGGGGATAGCAAAGCCCTGTATGGAAACCTACTACCATGTAACTGAATGTAAACATAAAATTGATATAGAAACCAATGTTTGAAGTGATTCGCCATGCTTAGATAGAAAAAAAAGGCTCTCTAAGCTGTGTGTTATTAAAGAAAAATTTTGTGCCTGTGGTTGCACAAATCTTTATGAATTGATGGTCATTGAGTACCCAGAAGCTCTTGGCATTTCTATTTGTTGTCCTCTATCATACAGCTAGGAGAACATCGTACATGTGTTTAGTCACACACCTAATTCTAAAGAGCTGAAATTGTGAGTGGTAGTTCATATAGGGTTATTATTAAGTGCAATAATTGCCACGACTTCTACAGTCTTTGAGGTCAAGTTATTCAAACTAAAGCTTGTGACTAAGAGTTGTCACTGCTTGCCATGTCATAAAATACACATAAAATAACATGTTTTCAAAAAAGAGGAACCAACTTGTACTTTTAAAAATTAAGTATGTTTAAAAGAGAAAGCTGATTTTTCACGGAAGATAAGAGAAGCCTGCCACTCAATAATTAATCCAAGGAAGACATTGAGCTTTGTGCTATTCCACTCTCAGGCAAGCTCCCTACCCTATGGCTTTCTTTCTATAGTACTTCAAATAGGTACAGAAAATAGATCAGAACTGCCAATTTGGTTTAATGTATTTGTGATTAGAGAAGGAATGAGAATGGCTGGAATGAATAATAAGAAAGGAGTGAGCATATGTAAGTGGAGCAATGAGATCTGTCAATCTTCATTTTGCAAACAAAATGCCATTGCTTTTCTTCTTGTTTCCATTTTCCAACGTTGAACCCTGGCAAATGAAAATAAAAAGAAGACTTGAAAAGGCAAGACTCGATATCTCTAGCATGGCAGAATCTGGACTACTCAAATCTCTCACAACAAAAGGATCATTTTCTTTTTCTTTTGGTGAAATAGGTGCAAAGAATAAAAGCAAAAAATATGTGCAGAATGCCTGTGGCCCAGATGACGTATGGCTACAACTATGTGAGGTGACTATCAAGTGTGTGTGTGTGTGTGTGTGTGTGTGTGTGTGTGTGTGGTGTACTGTGATGCCAATGTCATTTCTTGTTTTTGATCTCCATATTTCCTATGTTGTTTGCAGATCTGTTATGAAGCACTATCTTACAGAACACGGCATTCAGAGCACAGTGGGTTCTAATTGTCTACCTTGCTCAGTCAGTGACAAACTGTCCCCTGGTAGCAGTGTGCCCTTCATTTTGTAAACCTCCGAATTCATAAACATAAATGAATGCATGCAGTCATTATTCCGTGGCCATGTGTTTAACCAATAAAAAAAGAAAAAAATTTAAAAGTCTGTTTTTACTTTGTTTATACAGATATTTCCCTATTTTTATTCCATTAACAGCAAAGCGTAACAATTATGTGCATAAAATTTACATTATATTAAGCATTACACATACTGGAGAGATGATAAAATTATATTGGAGAATGTTAATATTTTATATGCACACTGAATCCTCTTTAATAGAGAGGATTAGAGCTTCCATGGATTTTGTCATTCAGGGGTGGTATGGAAGTTGTCCCTCACAGACACTGAAAGTATCTATGAAAGGCAGAATTCCTGTGGAGAATATGTTTATTTATTTATTTTTCAAATTAGAAGTTTGTTTTAAAATTCAGCTCAAAGTCTCTAGTAGTCATGGGGAATTAGTATATTATTATCCGTAAAATTCACTTGAATACATTTAGATTACAAAAAATCAACTTGCCTGAGGTCAGCAGGGCAACAGAACTTCAGATTTCAGGTTCTAAGCCATATAATCTGTCTATGGAATTTCTAATACAGCAAGATATCAGGTTTTGTGTGGTTCTATTCTGTATATATGAGATGATAAAATCTGTAAACTCTGTGACCATTTTCATGTCTCAATGCTGAACCCAAATTTATCACACACTCCATCTCCCGGTGCTTTTTTTGTCCCTATACTGCATGTATCCTAGTAATGCCATGAATATAACCTAACACAAGACTTAAAACTTATTTATAACATGTGGGTTGGGTTGTCACCTGATTTTGCTATTCCATAGGCTCAACTGTACATATGCCTTACAGTACACATTCAATACACATACAGTCCTTCTATTTTATCTATATACATTATGTATGTCACTATAACTTGTTCTCTCCTCACTAAAGGCAAACAAACTAAGAAAGGCAAAGTCTGTCTTACATATCTCTATTGTCTCCCAGCTCCGACTGTATCAACCCTTCCCTCCTATTCCCAAGTCCACTGTGCCAGGCAACTATTCACAGTATATTCTATTCATTATGTGCTTTCACTCCTCAGTTTAATTTTTCATTGGGCCTGTCTGATGCACTCACATTAGCTGTTAATATGCATATGGCATCTCTTGTTTCTTCTTACATAGTTTATCTTACAAATATCACAAAAACCCAAAAAGTGATTTTTGTGTGTTTTAAAATAGATACAGAATCAGAGTCATTCTCAGCATTTAAAAAAATGAAATCTAACATCTTCCCATGGAGCACCTACAAGCCCATGTGTTACTAAGTGGAGAAATATGGAGGAGATAAGGAAATTATTAACTTCTTCATACATATGCCCAACAGCAATCTTCTTTTTTTTTTTTTTTTTTTTTTTTTTTCCATTTTTTATTAGGTATTTCGCTCATTTACATCTGCAATGCTATACCAAAAGTCCCCCATAGCCACCCACCCCCTCTCCCCTACCCACCCACTCCCCTTTTATGGCCCTGGCGTTCCCCTGTACTGGGGCATATAAAGTTTGCGTGTCCAATGGGCCTCTCTTTCCAGTGATGGCCGACTAGGCCATCTTTTGATGCATATGCAGCTAGAGTCAAGAGCTCCGGGATACTGGTTAGTTCATAATGTTGTTCCACCTATAGGGTTGCAGATCCCTTTAGCTTCTTTGGTACTTTCTCTAGCTCCTTCATTGGGGGCCATGTGATCCATCCAATAGCCGACTGTGAGCATCCACTTCTATGTTTGCTAGGCCCAGGCATACTCTGACAAGAGACAGCTATATCAGGGTCCTTTCAGCATAATCTTGCTAGTGTATGCAATGGTGTCAGCATTTGGAAGCTGATTATGGGATGGATCCCCGGATATGGTAGTGTCTACATGGTCCATCCTTTTATCTCAACTCCAAACTTTGTCTCTGTAACTCCTTCCAAGGGTGTTTTGCTCCCACTTCTAAGGAGGGGCATAGTGTTCACACTTCAGTCTTCATTTTTCTTGAGTTTCATGTGTTTAGGAAATTGTATCTTATATCTTGGGTATCTTAGGTTTTGGGCTAATATCCACTTATCAGTGAGTACATATTGTGTGAGTTCCTTTGTGAATGTGTTACCTCACTCAGGATGATGCCCTCCAGGTCCATCCATTTGGCCAGGAATTTCATAAATTCATTCTTTTTAATAGCTGAGTAGTACTCCATTGTGTAGATGTACCACATCTTCTGTATCCATTCCTCTGTTGAGGGGCATCTGGGTTCCTTCCAGCTTCTGGCTATTATAAATAAGGCTGCTATGAACATAGTGGAGCATGTGTCCTTCTTACCAGTTGGGGCATCTTCTGGATATATGCCCAGGAGAGGTATTGCTGGATCCTCCGGTAGTACTATATCCAGTTTTCTGAGGAACCGCCAGACTGATCTCCAGAGTGGTTGTACAAGCCTGCAATCCCACCAACAATGGAGGAGTGTTCCTCTTTCTCCACATCCACGCCAGCATCTGCTGTCACCTGAATTTTTGATCTTAGCCATTCTGACTGGTGTGAGGTGGAATCTCAGGGTTGTTTTGATTTGCATTTCCCTGATGATTAAGGATGTTGAGCATTTTTTCAGGTGCTTCTCTGCCATTCGGTATTCCTCAGGTGAGAATTCTTTGTTCAGTTCTGAGCCCCATTTTTTAATGGGGTTATTTGATTTTCTGAAGTCCACCTTCTTGAGTTCTTTATATATGTTGGATATTAGTCCCCTATCTGATTTAGGATAGGTAAAGATCCTTTCCCAATCTCCAACAGCAATCTTCTAACAGTGTCAGGCAATTGGCAAATGAAGAAGGAGTTTAGGATGCAAAGGGAAAGAAGATCGATCAGTTGAAAGCTCCACTTCACAAATAGCTCTGAGCATTATCAACCAGCACAGGCATATACATATATACCTGTACATTTGAACAGGTACAGTACATGTACATTTGTCATGCCTCTTTCTCTTTTCTCAAAACGGCAATACCTATGAACAGCACTATTGAAAAATAGAAGTGTTTCTCTCTATTTTTAAAGCACATTACAAGGGAAGCCTTGTTTATTATAGTTACAACTTAAACTCACAGAAAATTGAGTGTAGAATTACAGAGGAAAAAAATTCAAGACTTGATATTACAGACAATATTCTGAGTTCATGGGAATTCATAGCACAGAAAAGAAGGAAAAGAGACAGACATAAAATCATATTTGGCTGAATGATATATCAAGCCACCTGGGTCAAAACAATACTTAGAACTCACACAAACAACCTGATTCTGTAAATTTCTTTCTAAATTGAAGAGCAGATTCCTGTGGGCTTTGAAAAAGAATTCTTTTCTAAATTACTGGGTAATTTTCTCCACTCCAGTTGAGCTATATAATCAGACATGGTCAAAACATTGTACCAGGAGTACAATAGAACATGAATTCAAGCAAACCATGACTCCATGGACCTGCAGCTATAAAAGGTGGTCAGAGATGAGAATGGCAAGCAGGACTTGGTTGATTTTTATGTGGATAAAAATCTGTAATTGCACTGTACCCATGGAGTTTGTAAATGATTGTAATTTAAAATATATGTTAAATTGCACATCTTACTATATTAGGCTTTTGGAATCATTCATGAGATGGGCTTCAAATGGTCTAATTTTTACTCCTAGTAATAATCACAATAAAACAGGATTCAGAAAACTGGCCCTAAACATAAACAATCTTATCTTCACAGGACAAGACTTAATAGTGATCATTATTTGAAATGGAAATTGAGCAAGTAATTTTTAATTTATTTTATTTCACATCCATTGTTTTAGAAAATAACAGGCACACCCCTCTAAAGTAAGGACTGATTTTTAGGTAAAAATCTTGTATTTATTTACATGTAAATCAAATATAAAACTTATTTGTTATGAAAAAAAATATTTGTCTGCTCACCCTGTTGTCAAAGAGTTTGGGTAGCTTTCCTGTTTTAACCTCCAGGGATTGAAAATGTATAAAACTTAAGCCTCATATACATTCTCTTGGATCTGGGCGATGCACTTTTCACATTGAAACAGGATAAAAAAGTAAGATTCTTGATGATAATTATTTTTAATGTGGAGTATAACACTATTATTTATTGTCGTTTCTAAGTGATCTAATATGTCTAAGATCACAGCACATTGAGTTGCTGGTAAGGACTTTGGTGGAAGACACAGTGTAGGGGATGTCACAATTGGACACTTTCCTTCATTCATAGAGATTTTTACACCATTACTTTTCCGTCCCCAATTTCTATGTCAGACAATATTCTAGATGCTCATGTTGCAAAGGTGAACAAAATAGACAGTCTCTTGCAATGAGAAAAATTTGCTTTGAATTGGCTGGGAAATTTAAGATGAGTTCTTGGACTATTTTCTTCTCTTTCCTCTTCTCCATGACAGTTAGATTCTAGTTGATTAGGGAGAGGTGCTTACACGCTTCTAAAGAACAGCAATGCACTGATAACTGAGAGATGAGACAAAATGTACATGCAAAGCAGCTAGGTCAGACGGCTACAGAAGCCCTGAGCTCCCAAATTCCCATGAGAACCTGTCACATGTGATCCTCAGGCAGAGTTCTCATAGTGTTTGGCTGTGGCACTGTGTATCTGCTCCCATAAATTGTTGGATAAACACTCTCTGGTGTCTTTGATGACAATTCTGCTAGAATCCAGCCCCCAGAACACTGCAGACAGGACAAATTGTTGTTCAAGTGTTTTGTCACTGGGATTGTGTCTCAATCCCTGCACTTGAGGCCTTGTCTGGTTATAGAAGACAGTCAGTTCAGGCCCCGTGTCCCACAATAGTAGGAATCTTTCATAGGGTTACTTTCGTAGAGTTTATATATGTCATAGCTGAGTAGCCTGGTGTTCTTGTGAGATTGTTGGTGGGAAGCGTTATCTCTGATTATTTTACCTGATTGTGGGACATTTCTTCCCCTCCTGGTTTACCTTGTCCTGCTTTTGATGTGATAGTATGTGTCCTGCCTTACTGTAGCTTTTGATGTTTTGTTCAGTGGAAGTCCCTGGGAGGACTGCTCTTTTCTGCAGGGGTAGGATTTGAGGGGGTGGGGAGGGAGAAGTGGGGGGAGGGGAGAAAGGGAAAATGTGGTCAACAGAGATGTAATAAATGAGAAAAGAATAAAAAGAGATAAAATTAAATTAAAAAAATTAAGAAGGGGGTTGGAGTGTACTATTTAAAAAGAATCAATGTGAAAATCGGGCTGACGATCCACCAGAAACTTCCTGTATGTCAAATGCTGAGCTGAGGATTCACTCATGTTACAGATTTAAGGGTGTCTTATAAAATCAGTATGCATACTTGCATTTGTAGATACCTAGACATGGCATTTTGTTTGGTTTCATTAGAAATTTTTCTGCTGGTTGCCTTCTTTCTTTACTTAAGTTAATATCTACTCCTTTGTTTTAGAGGAAAACTCAAGTAGCAAGCAACCTGGAGTTCTCCTGTGACCTTTGAACATTAGCATTTATGAGTGTTGTTTCCTTCTTTTTTAAAGGCAGAATGTCATTCTGTAGCCCAGGCCAACTGATAACTTAAAACAATCCAGCTGCATCATTGTTATGAATCACTTCAGATGACCAAAATGAGTTGTCCTTACAAGATATATCTTTTTAAGTGTTTTAGTGTTTTACATATATTTTTATAAATGAATCTGATGTATGTGTACAATTTCTATATTTCATAAATATACATATATACATGCACACAAGCATATGCACTTACATACATACATATATAAACAACACACAAATATATATACATATACATATACATATACATATACACATACACATACACACACACACACACACACACACACACACACACATATATATATATATATATATATATATATATATATATATATATATATATTCCCATATCAAATAAGTGAACAATTTTTAAGATTGTAAGGGAAAAGAATCACTTGTTACATGAACGTATAAGCTTACCAGAAGCTGGCAAGGGTTTGGATATATGTTCACACAATTAATGGGATAGAAAATGATTCATAACAGAGCATAACATACAATCTAACATAAATGAGTAAAATATATCATAAACAGGAGCAAAATGAAAGGCTGTATTATGATCATACATTGTAGTAATGGTAGGCTTGGATATATGGTTTCTTGTCAGAGTCTACAGGCAGGGAAATGATACACAGGCAGCATCCTTTGCAGTGTGGTTATTGGTACCTTCCTGAGTCTCTGCTCTTTGATGTGGTTCATCAAATGAAGAGTGGAAGACCAGCAACAAGATGCAATACTTGGAGACACTTCATTCTGGTCACCATAGCAACCAATATAGAAACCAGAAAAACCCTGTACCTTATAGCACACCTGTGACTTAGGGGTCATTATATTCCCCTTTGGAAATGCACCTTAAAGCAGGCAGGAACTGGGAAACTGTCCAATATTGTGAAAGTAATTAATGATAGAGTTCAGATAAAACTCAAGTAAACTGTCACTGAATCCAAGTTCCCAAAGTTCTCTTAGCACTTAATTAACAAATGAATGAAGTAACGATTATTATTATGGAGCATGTATGTATTTGTTCATTAACTACACAGATAACTTGAATAATGAAAGAGATGACACATCTATATTAATGACATTCAATAGCAAGGAATTTTTGCAATTAGTCTGAAGTATCATGCAGGATATCTGTGCATATGTGGTTTCTGAATCTGGAAGCAGTGGCACACTATTAATAAAATCTGGAAGACCATGAATTCTGCAAAGTGTTTTGGACTTGAGAAATACCCCAAACCAAGAATTGTCCAACTTAAAATGCCAAGAAAATTTTTCATTTGAAAAAAACATACATACACAAGAATTACTTCGATTCTATTGAAATTCAGACTCTCCTTTTACTTAAAAGGGACAGTCATATATGAGCCATGACAATTAAAAACAGAGTTGGTTATTTCATACTTAGAGGTGAGTTTGCTCATAAAAGGGTGTCAACAGTTTAGCATCATGTAGTTGAGCTATGCTTAGCATGCTTTATATTGGTAATCTGACTTTAGAACTCTCTCTTTGCTGGAGATGGTGGAATGAATAGAAGTGTAGATCTGACTTTACAGGAGGGCAATCCATTAGGGAGGAGGGACAATAGAATGCACATCTGAATCACAGCGTGCACAGGAAGTTGGAATAGCACCCACCTGATATTTTAAGATCACCCACATTGATCAGAACCTGAAGGGTTTGCTTTTGTTTTTACCTTTTGGATTGCTTTTGCTTTTGCAGATTCATCCATCATTATAAAGTTGTGGGTAATGTGAATTTAATCTTTCCTCACCACAACGGTGTTTCATTTCTTATATCTAAAAGCATTTTAATCTATGAAATGAATTATCTGTTCAGAAATCAGCCTGTCATCTTCAGGTAAGCTGTGCCTGCACGCACACACATATATACACATAAATCCAATTTGCAGTTGTGAATTATTATTTGAAAGGTGTAGGTTTCACATGAGAAATTTCATCATCTGGAATTGCATTGTCATTGAGGATAATAAGAATTGAATTTAGCTACTGAAAGGAACAAAGACAAATATTGAAAGATGGGAGGCTTTTCTAATCCACTGCAGAACTGTAGAGTCTTCGGTGAGATTAAGCTGAGACACCATTTGCAGAAATCAGTAACTGTTTCAGTTTATTAAAAGCTTAAGAGTAAATCTATTTGGGTAATATGTGGTTTGCAAGAAAAGAAATTTCTTCAGCATCAGTTCTTTTGCTGTTTCCATTTTCTCTCAACTCACCAAGAGGTAATCAGCGTGGGAGTAGCTCTGATCACACTAAGAACACATCCTGATCTTCATTAGTGCAGGGTCGATGCAGGACATTTTATTCCACATCAAGAATGGAAAGACAGTTCCCCTTGATTCAAACACATCAAGCTATGGGGTTTCATAATCCCTCTAATTAATAAACTACCAAGCACACAACTTTCTCAACAGTGCTTTAGAAGTGGCAAACAGAAGCTTTGTGTTTGAAAATCAATAAACAGAGAGATCAGCACATTCCTTTATTTGTGTTCCCTCCTTATTTTCTAAGATTAGAGAAGAGTTAAATACGAATGAGGAGATAAAATTTGCGAAGAACAGATGACTTTGACGTAAGCTTTAACTAATGTTTAGGATCTTCCTTCTGTTGCAGCAAGATACACACGGAATGAAATATGAGCTGTTTTGGTGATCTAAATATGCATAGTTATTAACATCTTGTTAAATCTGTTCTTTTGCACACTCTGTCAATGTAATGTTTCATGAAACAGTCTTTACCACGGGGGCACAAGATGGCATGCCAACACTGTTGTCTCTAGGGATACAAGCTCTTAGTGGGATGTGGGCTAGAAAAAAATTATTGTATTAATAATGATCTGATAATTTCATATTGTTGTTCCATCTATATGATTGCAAACCCCTTCAGCTCCTTGGGGAGAGCAAGGAAGGGAGGATATAGGAGACATTCGGGATAACATTTGAAATGTAAATGAAGAAAATATCTAATAAAAAATTGGGAAAAAAAAGTAATGAGTTGATAATCTCCACAGTTGAAATGAATACATTTGGGACCTTTAAGTTTGTCTTCTGATGTGAGTCTTTGAGAAAGTGTTAAAGAGGAAAAGACCAGTTGATATGGGGTCCATTTAATGATTGTTTACATTTATTTTATTTATATTATTTAGGAGGAGAGAAGAATTAGTGGGATTGGTATTTTATTGTATTTCTAGGATTTTTAGAATTTAATGTAAAGAAAAAAATGCTAATTAACTAATATCAATGGTGTTTAGGTTTCTAGTGTTGTTATAGTTTCTCTCTCTCTCTCTCACTCTCTCTCTCTCTCTCTCTCTCTCTCTCTGTGTGTGTGTGTGTGTGTGTGTGTGTGTGTGTGTGTGTGTGTGTGTGTAGTCAGGTAACATCATTGTTCTCTCTTGCTTCAGTTATGAATAAGAGTGATCTTTGTTCCATCTGGTTTACAGGGCAGACTGCTGAAGGTCTTTCCACAGCCTGTGAAATCTCTTTATGATCATGGGTGATAACTGCTGACCTGTCAATTCTAACAGGCAGTGGGCTGCTGCCGTCTATCTGGACCCGTTTTCAATAATTTATTTTCTCAATGTAGTATATGTCGTTGAAGTTTTCCTCCACACAGAGAATTTTTTCTTGTTTCTTCTTTAGTTTCATTTTTCTGGTGCATCATCAAAAAAAAAATGTTGCAGTAAACACATGCATATTCTCAGAAACAGTACGATAGTAATAGGGTTCAATATATAAAAGTTATTGAGTTACAGTAAGACCCTATTTAGGGTATCAGAAGCAACAGTGTTCTACTGCTCAGTATTGAAACTCTCCTCAGTATCAAAAGAAGGTTTGTGTGACAATATATGTGCAAATGACAAAGGTCTTTGCTTTCAAATCTGTCATGTTTGCACACATTGTGAAAGCACTGCTGTCACTGGTGCTAGCTCAAATATTTATTTTCTCTTCTGGAATTGTTTTCTTTACTTATTATGTGTTGCTTTATCCAAACTCCTTTTTGTTTTTCTTCTCACTAAATTATAAATTTCTTATATTTTAATTGAATCATTCAGTTGTTAAAGGCTAATGTTGCCCTGTCTAGTGTGATGTTAAAACCAATTTGTATTTTTCTGTCACATATGGCACATTATATGGATAAAGCAAAGGAACAAGAATGAAATGGGATTCAGTTAGTGGATTTGATAACTAACATTGGAGCAGGACAGGGTGAGTAAGGGGGGGGAAGAATTAAACACTCTCTTAATGTTACCATTTTGTATAATGAATCTTCCCAAGTAAACTATTCTGAGGGACATTACATTGATCCTTTGCCAGTGATGATTAGCGATTTTCTTCTACTATTACCAAGGGTATGTCTAATAAACTAGAAACTATTTCTATGTATAAAGTATGTTCTGTAAAAGAATGAATTGCCATAAGGGTAAGTCGCTTTTATTTTGTATTTTTCAGTGTTTGACCATGAAGTAGACATTGAAGAAGATTTTTTTTTTATGGAGTACTTGAGAATTGATGAAACCAATGTGCATTATTTGAAATATATTCTATCTTATCTTCTCAGTAATGGCTTGCAACTTGGGAAACCTGAAGGAAGGTGGACCTCATACTGTAGTTACAGAATAGATATTTTCTTTGGAATTTGTTGATAAAATTATTGAGCAAACAATCATTTTCCTTGAGATGTTGCATTTTGAAAATTATGAAATTGCATTTTTCCACTGATGGCACCAAATTGATGGCCTTGTTCATTTTAGAGCAGCACTGAGATATACCCATTGTCTTTTAAACTGCTTTTTTTTTATTATTCTATCTGTTTTGGTGTAGCTGTTACATAATCCTCAAATATTAGTTACTGATAAAATTCCAAGCCTTGTTCAGGAACTCTGTACCAACTTTTTCTATATAAGAATGTAAATTCATCCTCAAATCTCAATCTGTCTAACCCTTCTCTATTATCTGTCATTCATACCTGCTTGCCACTAGAGGATCTGTTCAGGTAGCCCATCCAGTGTTAGGCAAATTGATAGATATGATTAAATCTAGATGTGCTTTTATAAGCAAAACTTTGTATTTAAAAAATATTAGCACTAAACACTGAAAATTATTCTTCATTTTCTCATTGCCACTATGTGTAGACAGTGAAGCATTTCACCAAACTGGCAACTCTGGGAAGCATTAGTCCACACAGTAAGTCAATACATTGAGAAAGAAAACTCATGGTTTCTTGAAAAACACATCTGAAGACCATTACAATTGAGTCAGAGTCCCATTCTTCAGAGCTATTATAGTTAGATGAGATCATACATGAGCACACTATTTATTCAAGGTCACCTGGATATCAACACTTACTTGCACTCAAATATATTTCAATTATACATAAAACATTTTTTCAAAATATTCCAGGACTTTTAAAATTCATGTATTCACCTACTTCACAAAAAAAAAAAAAAAAAAAAAAAAAAAAAAAAAAAAGCTATGGAGTGCCACTTCTAAGTTTTGAATAATTATAGAGGAGAATTACAAATGAGACTGAAAAAACAAAGTCAGGCCCTCATGGAAAACGAATCATGGATGTGATCAAAAATGATGCTCCTTAGAACACTTAAGCAAGAGCTAAATCATAATTCTACATGGTGGAATGCAATAAGCATGGTGTGTCCATATAATCATCAGAAAAATATGACTCACTAAATAACTATACTCCCCTTTCTTACATAAATAGAACATTACAAACTAATCATAAATCTCCTATTTAGACCTCAAAATGACACAGAACTGTGAATATCAGAATGAAAGCATTCTCCACTCACTATATTATCTGCAGATGCAAATTCAATCAGTGGAAAAGAGAATTATTTTTAGTGATATGAAATTGAAATTGATGGTGATTAGCCAATTCTGTTTTTATGTTGTATTTAAATGTTACTCATAATATTATATTAATAATGCATAATTTATAATATTATTGATCAATATCGCATAAGTCTGACAACTGGAAATGAGAACTGCATACTAAATTGATAAACAATTTTGCCATACACATGAAATAAGACTTACCTACTCAAAAATTTAAAAACCTAATGTCCCTCTTTTAACACTTTACTAGCTCAAAATTACATTCATTTAGAATGTTTGGTAATATTGTTTGATAGGCTTTATTAAAAATCTCCCTTGATCATTGCAAAACAAAAAAGAAAGCAGGCAGAGAGTTCAGAAGAGAGGGCAGGGGCAAGTTGGAATGAGGGAGAAAGAGACAGATAAGGAATCATGAATGAGAGAGACAGAGCAAGTGAGACAGAGAAGAGGGTAGTCCTAGATGCCAGGGACCCAGAGGTTCCCAGGATCCAACATGGATCACATAAGCTGAAATACCCAACAAAGGAGAGAGAGAACCTGTAGAGACCATATCCAGAGGTTAGGCACAGCCCCAGGTGAGGGATGTGGCCACCTATCATCTCAAAAATATTAATCTGAAATTTATCCTGTCAAAAGGAAATACAGGAAAAGCCATCCAGAGACTTTCCCACTTAGGTTTCCATCCCATATGCCTACATCAAGCCCACAAACTACTGTTGATTCCAAAAAGTGCTTGCTGGCAGGAGCCTACTATAGTCGTTCCCTGGGGGACTTTGCCAGAGCCTGGCCAATACAGATGTGGAAGCATGAAGCCAGCCATCAGACTAAGAGCAGTACCCCAATGGAGGTGTTAGGGCAAAGACTGAAGGAGTTGATGGAGTTAGCAGCCCCACAGGAAGAACAACAGTCTCAACCAATCAGAACCCCCAAACTCCCAGGGACTAAATCACCAACCAAAGAATACACATGAAGGGACCCATCACTCCAGTTGCATATGTAGTTGAGGATTACCTTGTTTGGTATCAATGAGAAGGGAGTCTCTTGGTCCTATGGAGGCTCAATGACCCAGCATAGGAGAATGTTAAGGTGCTTAGGCAGAATTGGGTGGGAGGGTGAGGCACCACTCTCACAGAAACAGGGAGGACAGAGGAGGAATAGGGGGTTTAAATGGGAATTGGGATAACTTTTGAAATGTAAAAAACATAAAATTACCAATAAAATAAATAAAAATCTCAATAGAAAGTTTAACATGAAAGTCACAAAAATCACACAACGTAAAGTCATTAAATGCATGAAGAAAATACAAAAACACACACACAAATGAGTAGGGTATGAACTTTTACAAAGTGGATGATATTTTTGCCATACTTTGAGAAATGAGCGTGTATTACTCTCAAATTTTGACTTTTTAAAAATAAACTTTAAACATATCATACAAACATTCAGTTCTGAATGACTCATGTAAGATTGCATACATAGACAGCCTAAAAATTAACAACTATAATTATTACTTAAAATAATTTATAACTATTTATAAAACAAGTTTAAATATTTTCAAAGTTGCTGTGGACTACCATATTCTCTCATGCCAATTATTGTTGACCTTAGCATTGTTAATACTTATAAATAAATATATTATCTTCAATTCTAACAGTATTCTATTTGGTTACTGACTATAGTTCTCTTAAGAAAATAGCACCTACCCATCAGTAGGAAAGAATGTCTTTGAATGTATCAGCACCTGTGGATGGTGCTAAAATACTGCCTGCACTACTCAAGAGAGAATACCAGTAATCCATCACAATGCCTATCACCACAGAATGAAGGATTTTTCCAGGCTTCTAGCTTCTCCAATGTAAAAGAGATTCCGATATAGGCTTGTAAATATCGAGAATCAAAAGCACACATTCTGGTAGACCCAGTGGTCTTGAATTGCAAATGTCACAATTGAAAAAAATATGCAATCTGGTTTAGCAAGGAACAGAAACACCAAGGCACTAAATATCTCATGGGGGTGACTAGTATGCATCTTTGCCTTTGGCTTCAAATGATCAGGGAAGCTATCCAGTAATTTCTCTCCCATTTGGAATCTATCTGCCATCCCTGTCTCTCTAGGAAGAATGGCTATAAACTTCCCACCAGAAAATACCAGCTATTGTTTTTATTTTGGTAGTGAAAAACGAGGAGAGTGGGGTGAGCATGTCAGAAGCTCAGCTGAGCTCTGCAGTTTGAATTCATTCACTCCTGGCTATGTAACTAGACTATGGCCCCAACCCAATGAAACACAAATAATGAACACGGGCAACAGAAGAGCACAGACCACAACCAGAGCCAGCTACAGGACCTGGCTAGCAATCTCACCATACTGCAGAACATAACCCACAATTCTTCCTGAGCTCAGCTTGCAAACGTCTCCATATCTCCTCAGCTTCTTGGATAGAGAGGGCACCCAGAAGTACCATTTCCTAAAGAGTACATGCTTTGTTCCCACCCTATGTAAGGCCATTGTGGAGCCCGGCATGAAGCTGTGACTAAGGTAGGTACAGCCTAATCTCAGGGTGTATACAACAGTTTGGCCTGACCAATTCTAGCAGGAAGACCCACCTCTTTATGAAGACTACCAGGTTGGTCATCTAGAAACACATGCTGGAGGGCTGAAAAACCAAATTACCCACCAAACAAAACTAGCTAAGAGTAGGAGCATACACAAAAAAGGAATTAATATAAGAGTCAGTAGGAATTAGGCTGGAATTAGGATGGTTTGTTCTGCAGTGTGAAATTCACCTCAAGTTGTCTTTGTCTTCAAGGATCCTGATGTTTGAGAGAACAGATATTTATTTTGAAAATAAATCTCAATCTCATGGTCTGTCATATCTTTTACATTTATGAAAATCAATACATATATATAAATACATATATGAATATGTATTTATATAATCATACAGATCTAAAATGAATTGTGTAGACATGAAAAAATTACTCACACATACAGAAATGAATGAAGTACATAGCAGAAGAGGCTAAACTGCATGCACGTAATTGGCTAATTACTGACTTAAAGAGGATAGCCACAAGCTTTTTCCCCTTAACACAGAAGTACTGAACATTTACTTATTAATTTATTTATCTTGATGCCACATAGATAACTAGATAACTTTAAGTGTAAGTATACTAAATGATTCATAATTATTCATTTAAAAAATATATACTCGGGCCAATAGTACTCACATTTTACAACATTGGCATGTCAAATTCAATTTCAGCAAAAGGAATGTGGATTCAGATGGGAGAGAAGAAAATAATCTTAGAAGAGATGAGATATGGAAAACTTTAATCTGTCCATATTGTTAGGAAAATACCTGTTTTCGATAGTAATAAAAATGTAATACAAATCAGACACCCCTATGTAACATGGTCCTTGATCTTTCCATTTGTTTAAGTGATCTTTATCATCTTAAGGAAAACTAGCTGGAGGTTCTAACAAAGTAAAAATGGGGACAATAGGAAATGAGCATGTTAAATGCAAAACGAATACTTGAAGAAAGACATAAAATATGTAAAATATCTGATGTTGTCTGGAGACATATTGAACATATATTATTAAAGTTTCTGATCTTAATAGGGGCCAGCCCCTCCATCTTCTGCCTGAACCCAGTGGAGGCTGCCAAGGACCCCAGAGGACTCTCTACGCCACAGCACATCAGGATCACCTCAGGGTCACCGGTGAGTGGAACACAACATCAGATCCAAAGAATCACAAAGGGTCTTGTGCCAGCAGGAACAGGGACAAAGGAACCCTGCCTGACCAGAGGTTGGGGTCTGTTCCAGTAGGGGCCAGCCCCTCCATCTTCCACATGAACCTGGCCGAGGGTGTCGAGGGCCCCAGAGGACTTTCCATGCTGCAGGGCCCCTAGCACATCCAGGACCTCGTGATCACTGGAGAACACTTGGGCGACAGAAGCGACAAAGCTTCTTGGACAGGGTCCCTTCAGGTCTTCATCCTCAGCCAGGAGGCAGAGCTGAGACCCAGGCCCCTGTGCAGCTTCCTTGCCAGAAGAGAGTCGGCCTACAGGGAGGGCTCTGACCCCAGCACTCAGGAGGTGGATCAGAGCTCCAGACTTGTGGACACCTGCCCTGCAAGAGGAGAACTTGACTGCAGAGAGTGCTCTGACCACTGGGACTCGGGTGAGAGTTAGACTCCCAGGAGTACTGACAGAAGCTAACAGAATCACAGCAGTATCAAGCTCCAGCCAGACACAGCTAGAACATTAACACTAGAGAATATCAGATGGCGAAAGGCAAACATAAGAATCTTACTAACAGAAACCAAGAATACTGGTCATCATCAGAACCCAGTACGCCCACCACAGCGAGCCCTGGATACCTCAACACACCTGAAAAGCAAGACTCAGATTTAAAATCATATCTCATGATGGTGTTAGAAGATTTTAAGAAGGGCATTAATAACTCACTTAAAGAAATACAGGAGAAAGCCAGGTGTGGTGGCACATTCCTTTAATCCCAGATCTCAGGAGGCAGAGGCAGGGAGATTTCTGAGTTCTAGGCCAGCCTGAACTACAGAGTGAGTTCCAGTACAGTCAGGGCTACACAGAGAAACCCTGTTTTGAAAAACAAAAAACAAACAAACAAACAAAAAAAGAAATACAGAAGAACACTGCTAAGCAGGTAGAAGCCCTTAAAGAGGAAGCAGAAAAATCCCTTAAGGAATTACAGGAACAGACTGATCTTAATAGTATCAAAATATCCTTTTAATTGTATGTTTGGCTAATAATACCTGTATCAAAAATACGCTTTATATTGATTTACTTTTTCTACATGTAAATGTAAAATCAGAGATTTGGACGATGAATGTTTTCTTGATTGACTTTCTAGGCCTCAGTATTGCATTTACTGCCTCATACAGAGGTCAATATATGCAATGCAATGTTCACTAGTTGCAGACAAATATTTCTGTTTTGTTTTGCTTTTAAACAGGATTCACCATATAGCCTTGGCTAAGCCACAGTTCCCTAGATAAAACAGGTTGGTCTCAAACTCATAATCTACTTGCCTTAACTTCTCTCCCTAGTGTTGAGATTAAAGGCATGCCCCACCACAACCAAGAACTTTTTCATCTTTTATACTAAAGGAAATATTTTCTGTGATCTATAAAAAGTTATGCTTGCATTGATATTGATTATTATTATATAAGTCCTTCTCTTCTTACATGCAGTAAAACTTCCTTTTTCCTTTAGTGGCTTAAAATACATTTATTTTGTTCTAGGTTCTTTCAGAACCACTACCACAGTCTCTCTCCTAGTCCTCCAAGAAAACACGCACCACTTCTCCCCTCCATATCATATGTCCTATGGGTTCCACAGACCATCTTCCCCTAATATCCTTTTCTCAATGTATCACTGTCTCCCAGGTTTCAGTTTCAGCCTACCAGAAAATCAATTAGGCTGCCAGCAGTCTTCTCTTTCTGTAGAAAAATAACTATGGCAGCCTTCCCAACACCTGTGAGCCTATCTCCTCTGTCTCCCTCAGATCCACTTGTAATTTTTCTCCCACCACTTGTAGCTGGGTTCCTGAGCCCAGGAGGAGCTGCCACTTCTGTTAACCTAAGGGCCACTCCTCCAGGGCCAAAGTAGGATGACATTGACACACAGCTCTCCTACTCCTGATAAGTATAAGCCCAGTGTCATTCCCAGCTCTGTAGCAGGAAACCTGCTGTGATTTCTCTTTAATTTGTAATCCTGTTTTCAAAAATATCATAAAGACTTTCTCCTCTAAACAAATTTTCTCTGACTTACTCCATTATCCAAGCATCTATAACCAGCATGAATTCCTTGTGTACACATTAGCTGAACAAGCCAGGAAAACAGGCAAGAAAAAGAAATCACACTCTGAAGATCAGGAGGAAAACAGAAGTCAAGGAACAAAACACCCATACAACACACATAAATCAACACCTAGATGTATAATCATCCCGCAAACCAGATGCCTAGATACCAGCATAAAAACATAATAAACAAGAGTAAGAACAATAAGTCTCCAGTAGAGACCAGCTATATCTATCACAGCAGGTTTTGAGTATTTTACAATAGTTGAATTACAGGTAAAAAGCCTTAAAACTTTCTACATGAAGATGATGTAAGTACTTGAGGAGGAAATAAGTAAAGAAAGAAATTCAGAAAAATAAAACAAAAGAGAAATGAATAATTCTCTCAAATAATCCAAGAAAACACAAACAAAACCATTGAAGGAAACCAATAAAACAGTTCAAGACGTGAGCATGGGAATTGAGTAAAACTTAGGGAAATCTGGAAATGAAAACCATAGGAACTGAAACAGGAACTACAGTGGCTGTTGGGAGCCGCGCCCACATTCGCCGTTACAAGATGGCGCTGACAGCTGTGTTCTAAGTGGTAAACAAATAATCTGCGCATGTGCCAAGGGTATCTTATGACTACTTGTGCTCTGCCTTCCCCGTGACGTCAACTCGGCCGATGGGCTGCAGCCAATCAGGGAGTGACACGTCCGAGGCGAAGGAGAATGCTCCTTAAGAGGGACGGGGTTTCGTTCTCTCTCTCTCTTGCTTTTCTCTCTCTCTTGCTTCTTGCTCTCTTGCTTCTTGCACTCTGTTCCTGAAGATGTAAGAATAAAGCTTTGCCGCAGAAGATTCTGGTCTGTGGTGTTCTTCCTGGCCGGTCGTGAGAACGCGTCTAATAACAATTGGTGCCGAATTCCGGGACGAGAAAAAAAACTCGGGACTGGCGCAAGGAGGATCCCTCATTCCGGAACCAGAACTGCGGATCACGTTTATAAAGGTTCCCGTAACACAGACTGTTGAGAAGGATTCAACTGCCGAATTCAGAACTCATCAGCTGGGGAACGACGGTGATAAAGGTTCCCGTAAAGCAGACTGTTAAGAAGGATTCAACTGTATGAATTCAGAACTTTTCAGCTGGGGAACGAGGTAAGTCTGATCTTGAACTTTCTAAGGAAATTCAAGACAGTCTATCAGAAGTAAAGTGGAAAATGGCTTTACAAGTTATGTTTGGCCTTGAATTTTTTCTAGTGTTAGAAGCCCTTTTGTTCCTTTTCACATGTTATATAGTGGTTAAGATAGGGCTGAAAATTCTAGAGGAAATTTAGGACAAGCTATCAGAAGTAAAGCGGGGAGAGAGAGTAGGAACAAAAAGGAAATATGGTACACAAAATAAGTATACAGGCCTTTCCAAGGGTCTTGAACCCGAGGAAAAGTTAAGGTTAGGTAGGAATACCTGGAGAGAGATTAGAAGAAAAAGAGGAAAAAGGGAAAAGAAGAAAGATCAATTAGCGGAGGTCTCTAGGAGAAGGAGCCTGTGCTCTGAAGAAACAGACTGGGAGAAAAAAGCGGCTCATTATGAAAGAAAAGGATACCAGCCGCCAAGTAAAGTGCTAACTAGTCATTTAAGGAAAAAGCCAAAAGCGGCTGGCGAAGGCCAGTTTGCTAATTGGCCTCAGGGCAATCGGCTACCAGGTGCACTCCCGCCCTATGCGGAGTCCCCGCCCTGCGTAGTGCGTCAGCCCGTAGTGCGTCAGCAATGCGCAGAGAGGCAGTGCGCAGAGAGGCAGTGCGCAGACTCATTCATTCCCCGAGAGGAACAAAGGAAAATACAACAGGCATTTCCAGTCTTTGAAGGAGCCGAGGGTGGGCGTGTCCACGCTCCGGTAGAATATGTGCAGATTAAAGAAATTGCTGAGTCGGTTCGTAAATACGGAACCAATGCTAATTTTACCTTGGTGCAGTTAGACAGGCTTGCCGGCATGGCACTAACTCCTGCCGACTGGCAAATGATTGCAAAAGCCGCTCTCCCTAATATGGGCAAATATTTGGAATGGAGATCTCTGTGGCGAGAGGCTGCACAGGCGCAGGACCGAGCAAACGCTGCTGCTTTAACTCCAGAGCAGAGAGATTGGACTTTTGACTTGTTAACGGGTCAGAGAGCTTATTCTGCTAAACCTGATAAGAGGTATCAATGGAAGGTCTTACCACAGGGGATGTCCAATAGTCCTACAATGTGCCAGCTTTATATGCAAGAAGCTCTTTTGCCAGTGAGGGAACAATTCCCCTCTTTAATTTTGCTCCTTTACATGGATGACATCCTCCTGTGCCATAAAGACCTTACCATGCTACAAAAGGCATATCCTTTTCTACTTAAAACTTTAAGTCAGTGGGGTTTACAGATAGCCACAGAAAAGGTCCAAATTTCTGATACAGGACAATTCTTGGGCTCTGTGGTGTCCCCAGATAAGATTGTGCCCCAAAAGGTAGAGATAAGAAGAGATCACCTCCATACCTTAAATGATTTTCAAAAGCTGTTGGGAGATATTAATTGGCTCAGACCTTTTTTAAAGATTCCTTCCGCTGAGTTAAGGCCTTTGTTTAGTATTTTAGAAGGAGATCCTCATATCTCCTCCCCTAGGACTCTTACTCTAGCTGCTAACCAGGCCTTACAAAAAGTGGAAAAGGCCTTACAGAATGCACAATTACAACGTATTGAGGATTCGCAGCCTTTCAGTTTGTGTGTCTTTAAGACAGCACAATTGCCAACTGCAGTTTTGTGGCAGAATGGGCCATTGTTGTGGATCCATCCAAACGTATCCCCAGCTAAAATAATAGATTGGTATCCTGATGCAATTGCACAGCTTACCCTTAAAGGTCTAAAAGCAGCAATCACCCACTTTGGGCAAAGTCCATATCTTTTAATTGTACCTTATACCGCTGCACAGGTTCAAACCTTGGCAGCCACATCTAATGATTGGGCAGTTTTAGTTACCTCCTTTTCAGGAAAAATAGATAACCATTATCCAAAACATCCAATCTTACAGTTTGCCCAAAATCAATCTGTTGTGTTTCCACAAATAACAGTAAGAAACCCACTTAAAAATGGGATTGTGGTATATACTGATGGATCAAAAACTGGCATAGGTGCCTATGTGGCTAATGGTAAAGTGGTATCCAAACAGTATAATGAAAATTCACCTCAAGTGGTAGAATGTTTAGTGGTCTTAGAAGTTTTAAAAACCTTTTTAAAACCCCTTAATATTGTGTCAGATTCCTATTATGTGGTTAATGCAGTAAATCTTTTAGAAGTGGCTGGAGTGATTAAGCCTTCCAGTAGAGTTGCCAATATTTTTCAGCAGATACAATTAGTTTTGTTATCTAGAAGATCTCCTGTTTATATTACTCATGTTAGAGCCCATTCAGGCCTACCTGGCCCCATGGCTCTGGGAAATGATTTGGCAGATAAGGCCACTAAAGTGGTGGCTGCTGCCCTATCATCCCCGGTAGAGGCTGCAAGAAATTTTCATAACAATTTTCATGTGACGGCTGAAACATTACGCAGTCGTTTCTCCTTGACAAGAAAAGAAGCCCGTGACATTGTTACTCAATGTCAAAGCTGCTGTGAGTTCTTGCCAGTTCCTCATGTGGGAATTAACCCACGCGGTATTCGACCTCTACAGGTCTGGCAAATGGATGTTACACATGTTTCTTCCTTTGGAAAACTTCAATATCTCCATGTGTCCATTGACACATGTTCTGGCATCATGTTTGCTTCTCCGTTAACCGGAGAAAAAGCCTCACATGTGATTCAACATTGCCTTGAGGCATGGAGTGCTTGGGGGAAACCCAGACTCCTTAAGACTGATAATGGACCAGCTTATACGTCTCAAAAATTCCAACAGTTCTGCCGTCAGATGGACGTGACCCACCTGACTGGACTTCCATACAACCCTCAAGGACAGGGTATTGTTGAGCGTGCGCATCGCACCCTCAAAGCCTATCTTATAAAACAGAAGAGGGGAACTTTTGAGGAGACTGTACCCCGAGCACCAAGACTGTCGGTGTCTTTGGCACTCTTTACACTCAATTTTTTAAATATTGATGCTCATGGCCATACTGCGGCTGAACGTCATTGTTCAGAGCCAGATAGGCCCAATGAGATGGTTAAATGGAAAAATGTCCTTGATAATAAATGGTATGGCCCGGATCCTATCTTGATAAGATCCAGGGGAGCTATCTGTGTTTTCCCACAGAATGAAGACAACCCATTTTGGTTACCAGAAAGACTCACCCGAAAAATCCAGACTGACCAAGGGAATACTAATGTCCCTCGTCTTGGTGATGTCCAGGGCGTCAATAATAAAGAGAGAGCAGCGTTGGGGGATAATGTCGACATTTCCACTCCCAATGACGGTGATGTATAATGCTCAAGTATTCTCCTGCTTTTTTACCACTAACTAGGAACTGGGTTTGGCCTTAATTCAGACAGCCTTGGCTCTGTCTGGACAGGTCCAGACGACTGACACCATTAACACTTTGTCAGCCTCAGTGACTACAGTCATAGATGAACAGGCCTCAGCTAATGTCAAGATACAGAGAGGTCTCATGCTGGTTAATCAACTCATAGATCTTGTCCAGATACAACTAGGTGTATTATGACAAATAACTCAGCAGGGATGTGAACAAAAGTTTCCGGGATTGTGTGTTATTTCCATTCAGTATGTTAAATTTACTAGGGCAGCTAAATTGTCAAAAAGTCTTTTTCAGTATATGTTACAGAATTGGATGGCTGAATTTGAACAGATCCTTCGGGAATTGAGACTTCAGGTCAACTCCACGCGCTTGGACCTGTCCCTGACCAAAGGATTACCCAATTGGATCTCCTCAGCATTTTCTTTCTTTAAAAAATGGGTGGGATTAATATTATTTGGAGATACACTTTGCGGTGGATTAGTGTTGCTTCTTTGATTGGTCTGTAAGCTTAAGGCCTAAACTAGGAGAGACAAGGTGGTTATTGCCCAGGCGCTTGCAGGACTAGAACATGGAGCTCCCCCTGATATATGGTTATCTATGCTTAGGCAATAGGTCGCTGGCCACTCAGCTCTTACATCTCACGAGGCTAGACTCATTGCACGAGATGGAGTGAGTGTGCTTCAGCAGCCCGAGAGAGTTGCAAGGCTAAGCACTGCAATGGAAAGGCTCTGCGGCATATATGAGCCTATTCTAGGGAGACATGTCATCTTTCATGAAGGTTCAGTGTCCTAGTTCCCTTCCCCCAGGCAAAACGACACGGGAACAGGTCAGGGTTGCTCTGGGTAAAAGCCTGTAAGCCTAAGAGCTAATCCTGTACATGGCTCCTTTACCTACACACTGGGGATTTGACCTCTATCTCCACTCTCATTAATATGGGTGGCCTATTTGCTCTTATTAAAAGGATAGGGGGAGATGTTGGGAGCCGCGCCCACATTCGCCGTTACAAGATGGCGCTGACAGCTGTGTTCTAAGTGGTAAACAAATAATCTGCGCATGTGCCAAGGGTATCTTATGACTACTTGTGCTCTGCCTTCCCCGTGACGTCAACTCGGCCGATGGGCTGCAGCCAATCAGGGAGTGACACGTCCGAGGCGAAGGAGAATGCTCCTTAAGAGGGACGGGGTTTCGTTCTCTCTCTCTCTTGCTTTTCTCTCTCTCTTGCTTCTTGCTCTCTTGCTTCTTGCACTCTGTTCCTGAAGATGTAAGAATAAAGCTTTGCCGCAGAAGATTCTGGTCTGTGGTGTTCTTCCTGGCCGGTCGTGAGAACGCGTCTAATAACAAGTGGCAAACTTGTTCAAAAGAATACAAGAGTAAGTGAAGGTAATCTCTGAAATTGAAGATAAAATAGAAGAACTAGATACACTGCTCAAAGGAAATGTTAAATCAAAATCAAAACCAACCAATCAAAAGCAACAACAGATATCCAACTTCTGACATAAAGCATTCAGGAAATCTGAGACACAATAAAAAGACCAAACCCAAGAATAATATGTATACAGAA
This sequence comes from Mus musculus, assembly GCF_000001635.26. Taxonomy (NCBI): domain Eukaryota; kingdom Metazoa; phylum Chordata; class Mammalia; order Rodentia; family Muridae; genus Mus; species Mus musculus. The sequence goes on from NC_000074.6 coordinate 101,366,106, forward strand.
TAAAGAAGAAACCCAGCTCAAAGGACTAGAAAATATCTTCAATAAAATCATAAAAAATTTTTGTTAATGTAAATAAGAGATGCCTATAAAGGTTCAAGAAGCATATAGAACACCAATCGGACTTGACAAGAAAAGAAAGTTCCCCCAGCACATAATAATGAAAACACTAATCATACAGAACAAAGAAAGAATACTAAAAGCTGAATAGGAAAAAAAAAGACAAAGTAAAAATTAAGGGAGATCTACTGGAATTAAACATGACTATTCAATGGAGACTCTAAAACCCAAGAACACATGTGCTGCAGATTCTAGAGGACCACAAATGGCAGCCCAGGCTGCTATACCCATCAAAATTCTAAATCCACATAAATGGAGAAAATAAGACATTCCAGATATAAACATTGTTACTACAAATGCAGCCCTACAGATGGTACTAGGAAAAATTCTCCTACCTAAAGAAGTTAAACACACTCATGAAGATGCAGAAATAAATAATCTCACACCTCCAAATCCAAAGGAAGGGAAACACATGTGTGAGTACATGCACACACACACACACACACACATTTGTGTGTGTGCATACAAATCAACTTTATAATAACCATCACCACCTCAGCATCTGAGGGAAAGCAGATAATCACGTCATACTTTAAAATTTTATAATCTACCAAATTAGAAAGTCTTAAATAATCAAATAATTTTCTCCATAGGCAATCCCCATAAGGTCTCAAGTTGGGCCTGTTATTGCTTGGCTATTCCTTGTATTTCTGCTCTATCTTTTTCCCTGAACATCTTGTAGGTAGGACACATTTTGTGTGGAGGTGGGTGGGTGCCACTTCTGGAAGTCATGCATAGCAGATGAATTTTTCTTACTTATAAATTGAATCCAGGAACATATCAAAAACATTCAAGATATCCATGTAGGCTTCATCCTATAGAGATATAGCAATGGATGAAAATACAAAATCCATTAATTGTTATCTATCATATAAACAAACTGAAAAGGAAAAAAAATACAGAAGTGATCTTTGAAAATATCTAGTGCTTCTTTATGGTAAAATGGCCTTGAGAGATTAAGAAATGTATCAAGATGGGAGGAGACATAGGGAGGAATTAGGAGGAGTAGAGGGTGGGGGAAATATAATCAGGACATATTCTATGAGAAAAGAATCTATTTTCAATAAAGGATAAACATTTTAAAAAGGGAAAGCAAGAAAGTTGAGATAGAAGTGGGAGGGATCTATTGGACTGGTTATGCAGTAGGCAGGTAATTTAGACTCAACAAATCTGGAGCCATTAGAGTCCACAGCATATAAAAGTTTATACAATGATAAAAATCCAAATTTAGTCATAATTCTAATAAGTTCTACTGGAGAAAATAAGATACATTAGTGTATCTCAGTGCAAAAGAATATTATAGTTTAAAATAAAAGAGACATTTTGTAATTCTGTTTCTGGAAAGATAAAAAACTTGCTATTAATTAGTTTATGAAGACGTAGTCTATAATATTAGGTAAATTAATGTTATTTTCATATAATAAAATATAATGGTTGGAGTATTTTAAGCTCAACTACTTCTTGTTGGTACTGTCCATATTAACATCTTTTTCTAGCATGTAATTTGTCATTTACTCTGGTACCAAGAGTCTGATGTGACATAAAATTGTAAAAGCCCCTGAATTTATGAACTTAGATGTGAATTTATGAAGAAAGCTGTAATTCCATGAATCAGTAGTTTCAACTCCTGACATTATGGTCTACCTTTAGAATGTGAATCTGCGTGTGGTATTTTGTTAATAGAGCTTTTTTCTTTGACTATAAATGTGAAATATTAATATATTGCTGTAGTGTAGACTTTATTATCCAAAGCATGATAGAGTGCTAAATACTGATATAATAATATTCTTACATTGGATATAAACCTATGAATCTTATCAAATAATTTGTAAATTTAGTTGGCTAATGAATGACATTCAATAATTTTCTAAGCAAATCATTTTGTGGAGAAAATAAGTTGTTTTTACATAAAAGAGAATGTGTGTTTAGTCTTTATAAATAATTTTTAAAACATTATTTTTGCATTGTCTTTGTTTCAAACTCAAATTTGGCCTTGTCCTGGAAAGAATTAAGAAGTTTATACTTTTATTAGCCTTTGTAAAATTTTACATACCATTGGACTAATTTCTTCAGTATTCTGTATATTTGTAATGACTGATTACAGATATGCAAGATTTGAAAGATTACTGAAAATATATTTTTATTGCTTTTTATTCTAAAATTTTTATTTTTAAAAAATGTACATATGAGTATTGCATTTGCATCATTTCCACACCCTCATTTATGCCCATCAAGTCCTGGTTGTGTTCCCCAGGGGTCACTGTTCCTCTGGGACTGATTTCTATCAAGTCTCTTTTATTTTATTTTATTTATTTTAATTTATTTTATTTTATTTTTATGACTAGATGGGCGTTTTATTTTTGAATCTTTTTTCATTAGATATTTTCTTTATTTACATTTCAAATGTTATCCCTTTCCTAGTTTCCCCTCCAAATCCCCCCATCCCTTCCCCTCTCCCCTGCTCGCCAATCAACCCACTCCCTCTTCCTGGCCCTGGCAGTCCCCTATACTAGGCCATAGAACCTTCACAGGACCAAGGATCTTGCCTCCCATTGATGACAGACTAGGCCATCCTCTGCTACATATGTAGCTAGAGCCATGAGTCCCACCATGTGTTTTCTTTGCTTGGTGGTTTAGTCCCAGAGAGCTCTGGAGATACTGGTTAGTTCATATTGGTGTTCCTCCTAATGGGGCTGCAAACCCTTTCAGTTCTTTGGGTACTTTCTCTAGCTCCAATGGAGAGCTGTGAGCATCTACTTCCTTATTTGTCAGGCACTGGCAGAGCCTCTCAGGAGAGAGCCATATCAGGCTCCTGTCAGCAAGCTCTTGCTGGCATCAACAATAGTGTCTGGTTTTGGTGGTTTTTTATGGGATGGATCCACAAGTTGGGCAGTCCCTGGATGGCCATTTCTTCAGTCTCTTCTTCACACTTTGTCTGTGTAACTCCTTCCATGGGTATTTTGTTCCCCCTTCTAAATAGGACTGAAGTATCCACACTTTGGTCTTCCTTCTTGGGTTTCATGTGTTTTGCGAATTGTATTTTGGGTATTCTGAGCTTTTGGGCTAATATCCAAATCTCTTTAATTAAATTCTTGGCTGATACCCCATCTTCTAAGGGTCAGGGATTCATTACCTCTCCACTCTATCTGTCCTACATACTCACCACCAAAGTCAGCTCCAATCTGCTGCATGGGCAAGGCACAGGGCCTGCTATTGTGAGTACCACCCAAAGTGAGAGATGGGGCAACCTCTCCATAGTGTCACATCCAGTGAAGGATGGGTCCAGTTATTCATAGCCCCTGAAATTTCACTTGATCCCTGGATTCTTCCCTGACCAGGGAGTCCACATCTTCTAGGGGTAATATGAGCCTAGGATATCAACACCGACCCTGGTTCTTAGTAGCCACAGACTTATGCATGGTCTTCTGTGACAGCTCCATTTCTTTCTTTTATTTTATTTTTTTTAATTTTATTAGGTATTTTCCTCGTTTACATTTTCAATGCTATCCCCAAAGTCCCCCATACCCACCCCCCCAATCCCCTACCCACCCACTCCCCCTTTTTGGCCCTGGGGTTCCCCTGTACTGTGGCATATAAAGTTTGCAAGTCCAATGGGCCTCTCTTTGCAGTGATGGCCGACTAGGCCATCTTTTGATACATATGCAGCTAGAGACACGAGCTCCAGGGTACTGGTTAGTTCATATTGTTGTTCCACCTATAGGGTTACAGTTCCCTTTAGCTCCTTGGGTAATTTCTCTTGCTCCTCCATTGGGGGCCGTGTGATCCATCAACTAGCTGACTGTGATCATCCACTTCTGTTTTTGCTAGGCCCCGGCATAGTCTCACAAGAGAGAGCTATATCTGGGTCCTTTCAGCAAAATCTTGCTAGTGTATGCAATGGTGTCAGCATTTGGAAGCTGATTATGGGATGGATCACTGCATATGGCAATCACTAGATGGTCCATACTTTCATCACAGCTCCAAATTTCGTCTCTGTAACTCCTTCCATGGGTGTTTTGTTCCCATTTCTAAGAAGGGGCAAAATGTACACACTTTGGTCTTCGTTCTTCTTGAATTTCATGCGTTTAGCGAATTGTATCTTATATCTTGGGTATCCTTAGTTTCTGGGCTAATATCCACTTATCAGTGAGTACATATTGTGCAAGTTCCTTTGTGATTGGGTTATCTCACTCAGGATGATGCCCTCCAAGTCCATCCATTTGCCTAGGAATTTCAAAATTCATTTTTTTAATAGCTGAGTAGTACTCTTTTGTGTAAATGTACCACATTTTCTGTATCCATTCCTCTGTTGAGGGGCAGCTCCATTTCTGATCTCAATAAGGCCTCAGGTGGCTACACTCCCTATTCACAAATAGCAACTCCTCTCAACCCTTGAGTCTCCCAGTGTACCTTTCTTCATAATGCCCAAGCTGCTCCACTTCACCTTCTTTCCCAACTGACCACCATATACTTGCACATTGTGATGTTCCTGCTGTAATATGGCCAAGCAGCTGGAGAACTTCTGGCTGTTATCTTCCAACCTTGCTAAATACAGTGGAGGCAAGTGGGTGTTTATGGCAAGGATGTGTTGTGCGCTGGAGTTCTATAGGTGTCATGGCTCTCTCTGCAGGTCTCTGTCTGTCTTCCTCCTCCAAAGCTGGGTTGCCTTAATTTAATTTGATTTGATTTGATTTATATGTATCCTAGGCATAAGACAGGTTTGGCTACTAAGCCATGCCTCAAGCTAGGATGAACAAAGGACTGCCATCTGCTCTGTCCCCCAACTGCCATAAGAACAACACCACAAATAAGTAAGGTGTTACTTTGCCAATTGCCAAGGAGCTATGTATCGATATATAATTATCTGTCAATCATCCAGCCAAATTTAAATATTAGTAATATTGAATTTTGGCTTCTTCATATTTAATTTTGTTTACATTGCTCATGTCTCTTTTCTTATACATACAGAAATTTCTCTTATTCTGTTTATAATTTCCTTTCCTGAAATACTCATACTTGTTTTAATAATGTGAGTGTATGCTTTTAAATTTTCCATAGTAAACCTTTTGCTGAAAAGAGTATATATCTTTGTCTTCAAATAAATTTTTTAAATGTATTATCTTTTTTCATCCAATAATTTTAAATGTCCAAAATAAACTAATACTCATTTTAGTTTTGTATTTGAATTTCAAATTACATTGTTGACCCTAATAAATGTTTGAACTTTAAAGTCATTTCATAATAATTAAAATTATTACCTACTTTTTTGTAAATGTTCAGTAGAAGCTTGATTAAAACACTGACCTATTGTTTGCCAGACGCATTTTCTATGAAGATCATTACTGAAAGATGTTGAAATATGATGGTGACACCAGAACCTGGTTCTATTAGAAGTTGCCCCAAGATAACAGGTGATCACATTAAAAAAACAAACAAAAACAACAAACAAAACAACAGCAAACCATAGAGATCTAGGATTGCACAAAGTATACCTTGCCATTGACAGAAATACAGTCTGGCTGGCAGTAAGATGTGCTGTCACTGGAGTTCATTACAATCTCCAGAGAATTTTTTCCCAGTAGAAAGTATTGAATTGATTTTAAGCTCATGTCAAGGAAATAGACACATTACTTTCTTTCTTTTTTTGTCACTTTTTTTTATTAGATATTTTCTTTATTTACATTTCAAATGCTATCCTGAAAGTTCCCTATACCCTCTCCCCCGCCCTGCTCCCCTACCCATCCACTCCCACTTCTTGGCCCTGGCATTCCCCTGTACTGGGGCATATAGAGTTTGCAATACCAAGGGGCCTCTCTTCCCAATGATGGCCGACTAGGCCATCTTCTACTTTCATCAGCATCCTATCTTAAAGACCACATACCTCTAGTCATAGTAAGGCTTTCTTTGGAAGGAACTGAGAAAGCAGGTGCAGAGACACACAGGCAGACAGTTTGTGAAGAGAGTCTAAATGTGAAGTCTCTCCAGGATCCTCCCTTTGAGATCAGGGAATCCTGGGAAGGAAAGAGTGTGAGGGAATGGAGGACACTAGGAGAACATGGACGACAGAATCAACTAAGCAAGGCTCATGTAGATTCACAGGGTCTGAATGGCAAACACTGAGCCTATATACCTCTGCATGAGGTCCTCTGAGTACATGCTATGGGTTTGAGCTTAGTGTTTTTGTGAGACTCCTAAGTATGGGAGCAGGTGTATCTCTGACTCTTTTGTATACTTTCAAGACTTTTTTCCCTCTTACTGCACTGCTTTGTCCAGCCTCAATATGAGGGATTTTGTCTTGTATGTTGTATCTTATTTTGTCTCATTTGGCTGTCATTTCTTGCAGGCTTGCTCTTTTCTGAGGAAGAAATGGAAGTGAAGTTGATCTGCAGAAGAGGGGAACTGGCAGGAGCATGGAGGACTGTGGGAGGAGAAACGGGTTGTGATGTAAGGTTGAGAAAATAATCTTTCTTCTTTTTTTTCTTGAATTTTTATTAATTACTTAATTATGTTTTTACATTCCATATTTTATCCACCCTCCGACTGTTGCTCATCCCATATCTCCTCCCCACCCCCTGTCTCCATGTGGATGTCCCCACCAGCACACCCCACCCGACTTCTACACTCCTTGGGACCTCCAGTCTCTTGAGGGTAAGGTGCATCATCTCTGAGTGAACACAGACACAGAAGTCCTCTACTATATGTGTGTTGGGGGCCTCATATCAGCTGGTATATGCTACCTGTTTGGTGATCCAGTGTTTGAGAGATTTTTGGGGTCCAGATTCATTGAGACTGCTGGTCCTCCTGTAGGATTACCCTTCTCCTCAGCTTCTTTCAGCCTTCCCTAATTCAACAACAGGAGTCATCTGCTTCTGTCCATTGGCTGGGTGCAAATATCTGCACCTAACTCTTTCAGCTGCTTGCTGGATGTTCTGGAGTGCAGTCACAATAGGTTCCTTTTTGTGAGCACTCCATAGCTTCAGTAAGAGTGTCAGGCCTTCGGACCTCCCTTAGCTGGATTCCACTTTGGGCCTGTTGCTGGACTTCCTTTTCCTCAGGCTCCTCTCCATTTCCATCCCTGTAATTCTTTCAGAAAGGAACAATTATGGATCAGAGTTGTGACTGTGGGATGGCAACCCCATCCTGAGTTTCACAGGCAAATGAATGAAACTAGAAAATATCATCCTGAGTGAGGTAACTCAAACCCAAAAGGACAGGCATGGTATGTATTCACTAATAAGTGGATATTAGCCAAATAAATAAATAAATAAATAAATAAATAAATAAATGTACAGAATACCCAAGATCCAGTCCACAGAACTAAAAATGGTCAACAAGCTGAAATGCCCAAGTGAGGATGCCTCCTCAGTCCCACTTGGGAGAGATAAGAAAGCAATCACAAAGTGGGGAAGGAGGGAGGGACCCAGGAGGGAAGGTGGGAAGTGGAAAGGGCAAGAAGGGGAGCATGATCTGGTATTGGGTGAGGGAAAAAATCTGAATCCCCTAGGGCCAGTAGAATGAATGGAAACAGGAACCTAGGGAGATAGGAGGTTGAGGGGACCCTCAAGAACTCACTAGATACCTGGGAGGTGAGAGATCCCCACGACTCAAAGGGAGGGACCTTAGATGAAATGCCAGACAGTATTGAGAGGGAACTTATAGAGCAGGAAGAATATTTTTTCAGTTGACAAAAAAGGAATAAAAAGACCTTTGGAAGGAATTTTATAACCATGATGTATTATATAAATATAATTATTTATTCTACATTTTATATAAATAATGAAAACAATGAAATAGAAATGTAAATAATCATTTCTCTGTCTTCCAAAAGGCCTACAGTGTACACATATACTAGCAAGAGGATCTAAATAACCCATTTTGATTAATTTTTCCAGATATATTTCAAAAATATTTCTTGTCATTCACCATATGGGATTTGAATATTTATGTATAAGACATAGAAACTTACTTAATTTAAATAAAAACTGACTATTTTGACTTGACTAGTTTTTGTAGTTCAGAAAGATTTTGTATATTTCATTTTATGTTGATTCAAAATGATAGTTGATTTATGCTTACAATGGAGTTTTCTCTAGATTCAACTTTTTGCGGATATTGATATAGAAATTTGAAGGTGGTTACTTCTGTAACAGGATCTTCCTTTCTTTTGTCAAAAAAAAATGGTGCCTTGTAAATACTATTTTGTTGTTTGTTTGGCTAGTTGTTTTTTGGTTTTTGTTCTTGTTGATGTTTTTATTTCTGTGTTTGGTTTTGCTTTTTAAGAAATTTGGAAAACTTGTTTAGAGATTTGTGTTTCATTTTCCTAGGCACCTAGTGCTATCTAGGGTAACTTCTGCCTGTTATTTTCTTCAATTTTTTTTTCCATTTTTTATTAGGTATTTAACTCATTTACATTTCCAATGCTATACCAAAAGTCCCCCATATCCACCCACCCCCACTCCCCTGCCCACCCACTCCCCCTTTTTGGCCCTGGTATTCCCCTGTACTGGGGCATATAAAGTTTGCAAGTCCAATGGGCCTCTCTTTCCAGTGATGGCCGACTAGGCCATCTTTTGATATATATGCAGCTAGAGTCAAGAGCTCCGGGGTACTGGTTAGCTCATAATGTTGTTCCACCTATAGGGTTGCAGATCCCTTTAGCTCCTTGGCTACTTTCTCTAGCTCCTCCATTGGGAGCCCTATGATCCATCCATTAGCTGACTGTGAGCATCCACTTCTGTGTTTGCTGGGCCCCGGCATAGACTCACAAGAGACAGCTACATCTGCGTCCTTTCAATAAAATCTTGCTAGTGTATGCAATGGTGTCAGCGTTTGGATGCTGATTATGGGGTGGATCCCTGGCTATGGCAGTCTCTACATGGTCCATCCTTTCATCTCAGCTCCAAACTCCGTCTCTGTAACTCCTTCCATGGGTGTTTTGTTCCCAAATCTAAGGAGGGGCATAGTGTCCACACTTCAGTCTTCATTCTCCTTGAGTTTCATGTGTTTAGCAAATTATATCTTATATCTTGGGTATCCTAAGTTTGGGGCTAATATCCACTTATCAGTGAATACATATTGTGTGAGTTTCTTTGTGAATGTGTTACCTCACTCAGGATGATGCCCTCCAGGTCCATCCATTTGGCTAGGAATTTCATAAATTCATTCTTTTTAATAGCTGAGTAGTACTCCATTGTGTAGATGTACCACATTTTCTGTATCCATTCCTCTGTTGAGGGGCATCTAGGTTCTTTCCAGCTTCTGGCTATTATAAATAAGGCTGCTATGAACATAGTGGAGCATGTGTCCTTCTTACCTGTTGGGGCATCTTCTGGATATATGCCCAGGAGAGGTATTGCTGGATCCTCCGGTAGTACTATGTCCAGTTTTCTGAGGAACCGCCAGACTGATTTCCAGAGTGGTTGTACAAGCCTGCACTCCCACCAACAATGGAGGAGTGTTCCTCTTTCTCCACATCCTCGCCAGCATCTGCTGTCACCTGAATTTTTGATCTTAGCCATTCTGACTGGTGTGAGGTGGAATCTCAGGGTTGTTTTGATTTGCATTTCCCTGATGATTAAGGATGTTGAACATTTTTTCAAGTGCTTCTCTGCCATTCGGTATTCCTCAGGTGAGAATTCTTTGTTCAGTTCTGAGCCCCATTTTTTAATGGGGTTATTTGATTTTCTGAAGTCCACCTTCTTGAGTTCTTTATATATGTTGGATATTAGTCCCCTATCTGATTTAGGATAGGTAAAGATCCTTTCCCAATCTGTTGGTGGTCTTTTTGTCTTATTGACGGTGTCTTTTGCCTTGTAGAAACTTTGGAGTTTCATTAGGTCCCATTTGTCGATTCTCGATCTTACAGCACAAGCCATTGCTGTTCTGTTCAGGAATTTTTCCCCTGTGCCCATATCTTCAAGGCTTTTCCCCACTTTCTCCTCTATAAGTTTCAGTGTCTCTGGTTTTATGTGAAGTTCCTTGATCCACTTAGATTTGACCTTAGTACAAGGAGATAAGTATGGATCGATTCGCATTCTTCTACACGATAACAACCAGTTGTGCCAGCACCAATTGTTGAAAATGCTGTCTTTCTTCCACTGGATGGTTTTAGCTCCCTTGTCGAAGATCAAGTGACCATAGGTGTGTGGGTTCATTTCTGGATCTTCAATTCTATTCCATTGGTCTACTTGTCTGTCTCTATACCAGTACCATGCAGTTTTTATCACAATTGCTCTGTAGTAAAGCTTTAGGTCTGGCATGGTGATTCCGCCAGAAGTTCTTTTATCCTTGAGATGACTTTTTGCTATCCTAGGTTTTTTGTTATTCCAGACAAATTTGCAAATTGCTCCTTCCAATTCGTTGAAGAATTGAGTTGGAATTTTGATGGGGATTGCATTGAATCTGTAGATTGCTTTTGGCAAGATAGCCATTTTTACAATGTTGATCCTGCCAATCCATGAGCATGGGAGATCTTTCCATCTTCTGAGATCTTCTTTAATTTCTTTCTTCAGAGATTTGAAGTTTTTATCATACAGATCTTTCACCTCCTTAGTTAGAGTCATGCCAAGATATTTTATATTATTTGTGACTATTGAGAAGGGTGTTGTTTCCCTAATTTCTTTCTCAGCCTGTTTATTCTTTGTATAGAGAAAGGCCATTGACTTGTTTGAGTTTATTTTATATCCAGCTACTTCACCGAAGCTGTTTATCAGGTTTAGGAGTTCTCTGGTAGAATTTTTAGGGTCACTTATATATACTATCATATCATCTGCAAAAAGTGATATTTTGACTTCCTCTTTTCCAATTTGTATCCCCTTGATCTCCTTTTGTTGTCGAATTGCTCTGGCTAATACTTCAAGTACTATGTTGAAAAGGTAGGGAGAAAGTGGGCAGCCTTGTCTAGTCCCTGATTTTAGTGGGATTGCTTCCAGCTTCTCTCCATTTACTTTGATGTTGGCTACTGGTTTGCTGTAGATTGCTTTTATCATGTTTAGGTATGGGCCTTGAATTCCTGATCTTTCCAAAACTTTTATCATGAATGGGTGTTGGATCTTGTCAAATGCTTTTTCTGCATCTAACGAGATGATCATGTGGTTTTTGTCTTTGAGTTTGTTTATATAATGGATTACATTGATGGATTTTCGTATATTAAACCATCCCTGCATCCCTGGAATAAAACCTACTTGATCAGGATGGATGATTGCTTTAATGTGTTCTTGGATTCGGTTAGCGAGAATTTTATTGAGGATTTTTGCATCGATATTCATAAGAGAAATTGGTCTGAAGTTCTCTATCTTTGTTGGATCTTTCTGTGGTTTAGGTATCAGAGTAATAGTGGCTTCATAAAATGAGTTGGGTAGAGTACCTTCTACTTCTATTTTGTGCAATAGTTTGTGCAGAATTGGAATTAGATCTTCTTTGAAGGTCTGATAGAACTCTGCACTAAACCCATCTGGTCCTGGGCTTTTTTTGGTTGGGAGACTATTAATAACTGCTTCTATTTCTTTAGGTGATATGGGACTGTTTAGATGGTCAACTTGATCCTGATTCAACTTTGGTACCTGGTATCTGTCCAGAAATTTGTCCATTTCGTCCAGGTTTTCCAGTTTTGTTGAGTATAGCCTTTTGTAGAAGGATCTGATGGTGTTTTGGATTTCTTCAGGATCTGTTGTTATGTCTCCCTTTTCATTTCTGATTTTGTTAATTAGGATTTTGTCCCTGTGCCCTTTAGTGAGTCTAGCTAAGGGTTTATCTATCTTGTTGATTTTCTCAAAGAACCAACTCCTCGTTTGGTTAATTCTTTGAATAGTTCTTCTTGTTTCCACTTGGTTGATTTCACCCCTGAGTTTGATTATTTCCTGCCGTCTACTCCTCTTGGGTGAATTTGCTTCCTTTTTTTCTAGGGCTTTTAGATGTGTTGTCAAGCTGCTAGTATGTGCTGTCTCCCGTTTCTTCTTGGAGGCACTCAGCGCTATGAGTTTCCCTCTTAGAAATGCTTTCATTGTGTCCCATAGGTTTGGGTACGTTGTGGCTTCATTTTCATTAAACTCTAAAAAGTCTTTAATTTCTTTCTTTATTCCTTCCTTGACCAAGGTATCATTGAGAAGAGTGTTATTCAGTTTCCACGTGAATGTTGGCTTTCCATTATTTATGTTGTTATTGAAGATCAGTCTTAGGCCATGGTGGTCTGATAGGATACATGGGACAATTTCAATATTTTTGTATCTATTGAGGCCTGTTTTGTGACCAATTATATGGTCAATTTTGGAGAAGGTCCCGTGAGGTGCTGAGAAGAAGGTATATCCTTTTGTTTTAGGATAAAATGTTCTGTAGATATCTGTCAGGTCCATTTGTTTCATAACTTCTGTTAGTTTCACTGTGTCCCTGTTTAGTTTCTGTTTCCACGATCTGTCCTTTGAAGAAAGTGGTGTGTTGAAGTCTCCCACTATTATTGTGTGAGGTGCAATGTATGCTTTGAGCTTTACTAAAGTGTCTCTAATGAATGTGGCTGCCCTTGCATTTGGTGCGTAGATATTCAGAATTGAGAGTTCCTCTTGGAGGATTTTACCTTTGATGAGTATGAAGTGTCCCTCCTTGTCTTTTTTGATAACTTTGGGTTGGAAGTCGATTTTATCCGATATTAAAATGGCTACTCCAGCTTGTTTCTTCAGTCCATTTGCTTGGAAAATTGTTTTCCAGCCTTTTACTCTGAGGTAGTGTCTGTCTTTTTCCCTGAGATGGGTTTCCTGTAAGCAGCAGAATATTGGGTCCTGTTTGTGTAGCCAGTCTGTTAGTCTATGTCTTTTTATTGGGGAATTGAGTCCATTGATATTAAGAGATATTAAGGAAAAGTAATTGTTGCTCCCTTTTATTTTTGTTGTTAGAGTTGGCATTCTGTTCTTGTGGCTGTCTTCTTTTTGGTTTGTTGAATGATTACTTTCTTGGTTGTTCTAGGGCGTGATTTCCGTCCTTGTATTGCTTCTTTTCTGTTATTATCCTTTGAAGGGCTGGATTCGTGGAAAGGTATTGTGTGAACTTGGTTTTGTCGTGGAATACTTTGGTTTCTCCATCTATGGTAATTGAGAGTTTGGCCGGGTATAGTAGCCTGGGCTGGCATTTGTGTTCTCTTAGTGTCTGTATAACATCTGTCCAGGCTCTTCTGGCTTTCATAGTCTCTGGTGAAAAGTCTGGTGTAATTCTGATAGGCCTTCCTTTATATGTTACTTGACCTTTCTCCCTTACTGCTTTTAATATTCTATCTTTATTTAGTGCATTTGTTGTTCTGATTATTATGTGTCGGGAGGAATTTCTTTTCTGGTCCAGTCTATTTGGAGTTCTGTATGCTTCTTGTATGATCATGGGCATCTCTTTTTTTATGTTTGGGAAGTTTTCTTCTATTATTTTGTTGAAGATATTAGCTGGCCCTTTAAGTTGAAAATCTTCATTCTCATCAATTCCTATTATCCGTAGGTTTGGTCTTCTCATTGTGTCCTGGATTACCTGGATGTTTTGAGTTAGGATCCTTTTGCATTTTGTATTTTCTTTGACTGTTGTGTCGATGTTCTCTATGGAATCTTCTGCACCTGAGATTCTCTCTTCCATTTCTTGTATTCTGTTGCTGATGCTCGCATCTATGGTTCCAGATCTCTTTCCTAGGGTTTCTATCTCCAGCGTTGCCTCGCTTTGGGTTTTCTTTATTGTGTCTACTTCCCCTTTTAGTTCTAGTATGGTTTTGTTCATTTCCATCACCTGTTTGGCTGTGTTTTCCTGCTTTTCTTTAAGAGCCTGTAACTCTTTAGCAGTGCTCTCCTGTAAATCTTTAAGTGACTTATGAAAGTCCTTCTTGATGTCCTCTATCATCATCATGAGAAATGTTTTTAAATCTGGGTCTAGATTTTCGGTTGTGTTGGGGTGCCCAGGACTAGGTGGGGTGGGAGTGCTGCGTTCTGATGATGGTGAGTGGTCTTGATTTCTGTTAGTAGGATTCTTACGTTTGCCTTTCGCCATCTGGTAATCTCTGAAGCTAGCTGTTTTAGTTGTCACTGTTAAGAGCTTGTTCTTCAGGTGACTCTGTTAGCCTCTATGAGCAGACCTGGAGGGTAGCACTCTCCTTAGTTTCAGTGGGCAGAGTATTCTCTGCAGGCAAGCTCTCTTCTTGCAAGGCAGGTACCCAGATATCTGGTGTTCGAACCAGACTCCTGGCAGAAGTTGTGTTCCACTCACTAGAGGTCTTAGGATCACGTGTGGAATCCTGTGTGGGCCCTTGCGGGTGTCAGGCGACTCAGCTGGCAAGGTAGCCGGGGCTCGAGTGGAGTGGAAGGGGTTTGTGCCCCAGATCAAGCCCGGGTAGCCTGCTTCCCTATGTACCGCAGTCTCAAGTTCCACGCGATTGGATTGGGGTAGGCGCTGTGTTCCACTCACCAGAGGTCTTAGGGTCCCGTGGGGAGTCCCGTGTGGGCCCTTGCGGGTGTTGGGCAAGACTCTGCTGTCAAGGTAGCCCGGGGCTCGAGTCTCGAGTCGAGCGGAAGGGACTTGTGCCCCAGATCAGGCCCGGGTAGCCTGCTTCCCTATGTACCGCAGTCTCAAGTTCCGCGCGATTGGATTGGGGCAGGCACTGTGATCCACTCACCAGAGGTCTTAGGGTCCCGTGGGGAGTCCCGTGTGGACCCTTGCGGGTGTTGGGCAAGACTCTGCTGGCAAGGTAGCCCGGGGCTCGAGTCTCGAGTCTATTTTCTTCAATCTTGATTGAGGTTTCCAGTACACCCAAACACCAAGCCCATGTTTTCTTGTGATAGAGAAACACAGTGGTTGGGAAGAGAAATTGTGGTTGCAGACTCAGTTCTCTGCCACCACTGAGAACATACATTTTAAGGGTGTAGCTACATGGAGGCTCACAAGGATCAACTCTGTGCAAATCCTGGTTTCAACCTCAATGCTTTAGATGAGTCTCAGAGGCTAAGAACTGGTGATTACAAAAAATACTTTGTGATGCAGTATATTGCTTTGCTGCGCAATATTTTTCATGCAAATCTGTTTATAGGATTTTCTTAGAAACCTGGCTTCACATTTCAACAGTATACTTTTTTTTTTTTTTTTAAGGTTCAGATTTTGTTTGGGTGTTTCAGTTACTATTCTTAACATGCAATATAATTTGACGCAAAATAATTATAGGGATAGTGGTATTCTGAGCCGGTCTTGGATACCACTACCAGAAACTAAAGTTCTCCTACACATAATTCCTCCTTCTATTTTGTAAATCATGTTGTTTTAAAAAGACTTATGTGGAAATAACTGATAATTTCATATAATACCAGTTCATGACTTCAATGACTTCTTTTATTTATAGCCAAAATAAAGCAGATCCCATAAAAGAGGTGTGACTTAAAGGAAGACAAGAAATATTGAGTTGCCTTAGAAAATGCCTACAGATGAAGTTTGCCTAAATTAGTTATTTATTTTGAATTTGAAAGAGACTGTTTATTTTTATTCCAAAGCATGTGTACATATTTACATTAACACTAGATTTGCTGATCAAGTCCTTTGTTATGATATCTAAGTTAATAATGACTTTCTGTTACACATAATAAATAGCTGTAGAGACCTGAGTAAGTTACTTAATTTGATAAGTCAATATATCATGTAATGTCTGCCACATTTATATTTTATTTTATTTGTTGAAAGAATTAAAATGTCCAATTTTACTTGAAAAATTATGCAAGGTATGTCAGATAAAATTTGATTGTTAGCTTATAGCTTATAATATGTTTTAAAAAACAGAGACCTTAAAAATCACAAATAGAAGCTGGGCATGGTGGCACACGCCATTAATCCCAGCACTCAGGAGGCAGAGGCAGGTGGATTTCTGAATTTGAGGCCAGCCTGGTCTACACAGTGAGTTCCAGGACAGCCAGGGCAACACAGAGAAACTCTGTCTCAAATAAATAAATAAATAAATAAATAAATAAATAAATAAATAGAAGTCATAAATAGTACTTAAAACAACATTCATGAAAACCTCGTTTGTGTGTGTGTTGTCTGTATATAGGCAAATATATATTCCTGTTGATAAAATTTGTCAATGTTTCTTTCGTTTCACATGAGGTTTTAACCACACAAATTAACGGTGAATATGATTTCTGCAAAGTGAAAATTAAGCTCTCTCCAGGGAGTCCCCTTATCCTTCATATAAATTTTCAGCTCTTCAAACAGGAAGTTAACCTCAGAAACAGCACTACCACCTGCGAGTGCTTGTGGTTAATACTTCTCAAAGCTCTGTGAAGACCAACTGAGCAGCATCTTCATTACTGTAAGCCCCTATTTTCTAAAGCATGGTTGTGGTATACCTTTGTGATTGCCTGTTTCATGTTTACTCAACGACCCTCCTGACATGGTTTCTGCCCTCTGAGGTTAAGCAGAGGAGTAGTTTCACAGTTACACTGGCCTCTTGCTTTTGGTTTGGGTTTGATTTGTTGAGAGAAATATTAAGACTGAAGAGAGGGTAGACAGTAAATAAGTTGATATCCCTGGTGGTGTCCGCCAGAGGTCACTGTTACAGAGACAAAATTTGGAGCTGAGAAGAAAGGAAGGACCATCTAGAGACTGCCATATCCAGGGATCCATCCCATAATCAGCCTCCAAATGCTGACACCATTGCATACACCAGCAAGATTTTGCTGAAAGGACCCTGATATAGCTTTCTCTTGTGAGACCATGCCGGAGCCTAGCAAACACAGAAGTGAATGCTCACAGTCAGCTATTGGATGGATCACAGGGCCCCCAATGGAGGAGCTAGAGAAAGTATCCAAGGAGCTGGGGGGATCTGCAACTCTATAGGTGGAACAATATGAACTACCCAGTACCCCAGGAGCTCATGGCTCTAGCTGCATATGTATCAGAAGATGGCCTAGTCAGCCATCAGCAGAAAGAGAGGCCCATTGGTCATGCAAACTTTATCTGCCTCAGTACAGGGGAACACCAGGGCCAAGAAGTGTGAGTGGGTGGGTAGCAGAGTGGGGGGGGGGAGGGTATGGGGGACTTGAAATGTAAATGAAAAAAAAAATACCTAATTAAAAATTTTAAAAAAGAACTACAGGAAAACAAAACCAAACAGGTAAAGGAATTGAACAAAACCATCCAGGATCTAAAAATGTAATTAGAAACAACAGAAAAATCACAAAGAGAGACAACTCTGGAGATAGAAAACCTAGGAAAGAAATCAGGAGCCATAGATCACCAACAGAATATAAGAGATAGAATAGAGAATCTCAGGTACAGAAGACTGCATAGAAAGCATTGACACAAAAATCAAAGACAATGCAAAATGCATAAAGAACCTATCTCAAAACATACCAAGAAATCCAGGACACAATGTGAAGACCAAACCTAAAGATAATAGGTATAGATGAGAATAAAGATTTTCAACGTAAAGGGCCAGTAAATATCTTCAACAAAATTATAGAAGAAAATCTCTCTAACCCAAAGAAAGAGATGCCCAAGATCATACAAGAAGCCTGTAGAACTCCAAATAGTTTAGACGAAAAAAGTAATTCCTCCTGTCACAGAATAATCATACCACTAAATACAGAAAATGAAGAAAGAATATTAAAAGTAGTAAGGGAAAAAGTTCAAGTAAAATGTAAAGTTAGACCTATTAGAATTACACCAGACTTCTCACCAGAGACTATGACAGCCAGAAAATCCTGGGCAGATGTCATACAGACCCTAAGAGAACACAAATGCAGGCCCAGACTACTATACTCAGCAAAACTCTCAATTAACATAGATGGAGAATCCAAAGTATCCCATGACAAAACCAAATTTACACATCTTTTCAAGAATGTAGCCATTCAAAGTATAATAAAGGCAAAACTCCAATACAAGGAGGTAGACTACACCATTGAAAAAGCAAGAAAGTAATCTTTCAACAAACTTAAAAGAAAATAGCCACATGAACAGAACCCCAACTATAACAACAAAAATAAAAGGAAGCAACAATCACTTTTCCTTAATATCTCTTAATATCAATGTAATCAATTCCCTAATAAAAAGACATAGACTAACAGACTTGCTACATAAAAATGGACCCAACATTTTGCTGCACACAGGAAACCCACTTCAGAGACAAAGACAGATACTACCTCAGAGAAAAAGGTTGGAAAACAATTTTCCAAGCAAATGGCCCCAAGAAACAAGCTGGAATATAAATTATAATTTCGAATAAAATCGACTTTCAACCTAAAGTTATCAAAAAAGGCAAGGAGGGACACTTCATACTCAACACAGGTAAAATCTATAAAGATGAACTCTCAATTCTGAACATCTATGCTGCAACTGCAAGGGCATCCACATTCATTATAGAAACTTCACTAAAGCTCAAAGCACACATTGCACTGCACACAATAGTATGGGGAGATTTCAACATCCCACTCTCATCAATGTACAGATCATGGGCACAGAAACTAAACAGAGATAAAGTGAAACTAACAGAAGTTATGAAACAAATGGATGTAACAGATATCTATAGAACATTTTATTCTAAAACAAAAGGATATACTTTCTTCTCAGCACCTCATGGCACCTTTTCCAAAATTGACCATATAATCAGTCACAAAGCAGGCCTTAATAAATACAAGAAGTTACAAATAATCCCATGCATCCTATAAGATCACCATGGTCTAAGGCTGATCTTCAATAACAACATAAATAATAGAAAGCCCACACACATGTGGAATCTGAAAAACACTCTACTCAATAATTCCTTGCTCAAGAATGAAATAAAGAAAGAAATTAAAGGCCTTTTAGAGTTTAATGAAAATGAAGCCACAACACACCCAAATTCATGGGACACAATGAATGCAGTCCTAAGAGGAAAACTCATAGCTCTGAGTGCCTCCAAAAAGAAATTGGAGAGAGCATACACTAGCAGCCTGACAGCACACCTATAAGCTCTAGAACAAAAGGAAGCAAAATCACCCAAGAGGAGTAGAGGGCAGGAAATAATCACTCTAGGCTGAAATCAAACAAGTAAAAACAAAAAGAACTATACAAAAAACAACCAAACCAGGAGCTGGTTCTTTGATAAAAATCTACAAAAGAGATAAACCCTTAGCCAAAATAACTAGAGGGCACAGAGACAGTATTCACCAAAACCAAAATGAAAAGGGAGACATAACAACAGAATCTGAGAGAATCCTAAAAATCATCAGATCCTACAACAGAAATCTACAAGTAAAAAAACTGGAGAACTTGGAAGAAATGGACAACTTCCTAGACAGCCACCAGTTGCCAAAGTTAAATCAGGATCAGATTAATGATATAAACAGTCCCATATACCCTAAAGAAATAGAAACACTCATTAATAGTCTCCCATCCAAAAAGCCCAGGACCAGATGGGTTTCATGCAGAGTTCCATCTCCAAAGAAGACCTTCAAAGAAGACCTAATACCAGAACAACTCAAGCTATTCCACAAAATAGAAACAGAAGGTACTCTACCCAATTCATTCTATAAAGCCACAATTACTCTGATAACTAAACCACACAAAGACCCAACAAAAAAAGTAGACTTCAGACCAATTTGCCCTATGAATATGGGTACAAAAGAACTCAACAAAATTCTCACAAACTGAATTCAAGAACACATCAAAATAATCATCCATCATAATCAATTAGGCTTCATGCTAGGGATGCAGGGATGCTTCAACATATGTATATCTGTCAAATAATCCACTATATAAACAAACAAAAAGGTGGGGAAACATGTGATAATCTCATTAGATGCTGAGAAAGCATTTGACAAATCTAATACCTGTTCATGATAAAAGTCTTGGAAAGATCAGGAATTCAAGGCCTATACTTAAACATAATAAAAGCAATATACAGCAAACCAGTAGCCAACATCAAACTAAATGTAGAGAAACTTGAAGCAATCCCACTAAAACCAGGGACTAGGAAAGGCTGACCACTCTCTCCCTACCTAGTCAATATAGTTCTTGAAGTCCTAACCAGAGCAATTATACATCAAAAAGAGATCAAAGGGATACAAATTGGAAAGGAAGAAGTCAAAATATCACTATTTGAAGATGATATTATAGTATATTTAAGTGACCCCCAAAATTCCACCCAAGAACTCCTAAACCTGATAAACAACTTCACTAAAGTAACTGGACACAAAATTAGTTCAAACAAATCAGTGGCCTTTCTCTACACACAGGATAAACTGGCTGAGAAAGAAATTAGGGAAACAACACCCTTCACAATAGTCACAAATAATATAAAATACCTTGGAATGACTCTTACTAAGAAATCAAAAGATCTGTATGATAAGAACTTCAAGTCTCTGAAGAAAGAAACCAAAGCGGATCTCAGAAAATGGAAAGAACTCCCATGCTCATGGATTGGCAGGTTTAATATAGTAAAAATAGCTATCTGGCCAAAAGGAATGTACAAATTTGGTCCAATCCCCATCAAAACTCCAGATCAATTTTTCACAGAGTTAGAAAGGGCAATTTGCAAATTCATTTGGAATAACAAAAAATTTAGAATAGCAAAAACAATTTTCAACAATAAAAGAACCTCTGGTGGAATCACCATCCCTGATCTCAAGCCATACTACAGAGCAATTGTGATAAAACTGTATGGTATTTGTACAGAGACAGACAGGTAGATCAATGGAATTGAAGACCCAGAAATTAACACACACAACTATGGTCACTTGATCTATAAAAAAGGAGCTAAAAATCATCCAGTGTAAAAAAGACAACATTTTCAAGAAATGATGCTGGCTCAACTGGTGGTTAGCATGGAGCAGAATGCAAAATGATCCATTCTTATCTCCTTGTACAAAGATCAAATTTCAGTGGATAAAGAACTCTACATACACAAGATACAATTTGCAAAACACATGAAACTCAAGGAAAAGGAAGACCAAAGTTTGGCTACCTTGATCCTTCTTAGAAGGGGGAACAAAATGACCATGGAATGAGTTACAGAGGCAAAGTATAAAGGAGAGACTGAAGGAATGACCATCCAAAAACTGCCCCACCTGGGGATCCATCACATAAACAACCTGCAAAAACAGACACTATTGTGGATGCCAACAAGAGCTTGCTGACAGGAGCCTGATATAACTGTCTCCTGAGAGGCTCTGCCAGTGACTGACAAATAAGGAAGTGGATGCTCACAGTCATCCATTGGATGGAGCACAGGGTCCCCAATGAAGGAGCTAGAGAAAGTACCCAAGGAGCTGAAGTGGTTTGCAGCTCCAATAAGAGGAACACCAATATGAACTAACTAGTACCTCCAGAGATTCCTGGGACTAAACCACCAACCAAAGAAAGCAGATGGTGGGATTCATGGCTCTAGCTGCATATGTAGCAGTGGATGGCCTAGTCAGTCATCAATTGGAAGAGAGGCTCTTGGTCCTGTGAAAGTTATATGCCCCAAATTGGGGAATGCCAGGGCCAGGACGAGGGAGTATGTGGGTTGGTGAGTAGAGGAAGAAGGGAGGGGATAGGGAGTTTTTAGAGGGAAAACTAGGAAAGGTGATAACATTTGAAATTTAAATAAAGAAAATATCAAATAAGAAAAAAAAAGGAAAAAAAACAGGAGTAACTTCACAACTCTTCAATGGTGAAGGATGCTAGGCTATGATACCAATAGCTGATTTCTCTGTAGCATGGTTACCTCTAAAGTAGTTTCAGTGTTTTTCATTAACTCCATTTTATTTTAGTACAGGTAGGAGCTCCTGAGTTCACATCTGTCTCTCATTCTTTTGTTCAAGAAATCCTTTATATTTCTCAATATTATGTAGAAAAGATTAAGGATTTTCTGAGGCTTAAGATAAAAGAAACTCTATTACTTTCATTAAATCTAATTGTAATTTTTTCACACCCATTAAATGTGTGATGGGCCAAAAATAAGGTATTATTTTCTGCATCAGCAATCCAGATGCTTCTTTTTCTGCTAGAAGATTTGAAAAAGCTTAAAATTGTCCACTCCCATACTTAAAATGTGAAAAACTGTACGAGCTGAAAATTGACTTTTCCTGAACTGATGACAGAGTTGAGAATGTCAGGAAAGTTGACAATCTGCCCAGGTGTCCAGCAGCAGATGGATGGATAAGGCGCGCATCCTGCACATAAGCAATGTTAGTCACCAAAAGAAAAGCAACATTAGGTTGATTTAGAGAATGTAAATTACCTAGAGATCACCACATTAGGAGAAATATGTCAGGCTCAGAAAAGCAACAATACTGAATTTTTTTACTATGAGGTATTATAGATTGGAAAAAGGAATTTAGACAGGAATATAGACCCTGGACTACTTGGGGGGAAAATTGTTACCAGCAAAAGGTAGAAAAAGGGCAAGGGAGCTAATGGGTTGTGTGAAAAAGGTAAAAATGTATTGGAATAAATTTGAAAAATTTGCTTAGAAACTCATAATTATGTGAAACAGATAATGCTAAACAAAATGAGAATGAAGATTCTTTGAACCAATGTACAGGTAACAACACCAATATATATGCTTCTATAAAATTAGTGAAAGTAAAAATATATGTATAACTATATTTTGAAATTCATTCTCACTACACACACACACACACACACACACACACAGAGAGAGAGAGAGAGAGAGAGAGAGAGAGAGAGAGAGAGAGAGAGAGAGAGAGAGAGAGAATACTCAATAAGGAATTGAGTAAAACGTGACGCCTCTAAGAAAAACGCTTTTCAATGATTCTAGATGAAGTATTACAAAGTGGAGAAAATAATAATAATAATAACGTGTCATATAAACCATAGGAGAAATGAAAATGATAAGGGCATGGATGGGAGGGGTGAGCTATTATCAGGGATATATGCAATATGCTGCATAAATCCATGAATCACTATTTAAAGCAACCTTAGAGTCTTAAACTGTGTATTGGCAATTCTCAGTAGTGCTTAAACACATTTAAAAATTAAGTATAGTAGGTATCCAAAGGAAATAAATACATAGAATTACATGAAAATTACTTCTAAATGCAGAGGATGAAAAATAAAGAAGAAATAACGAGTAATTAGAATAAATAGGAAACATACTGGTAGATGCTACCCTAGCTTGATCCAAATCACTTCAAATGTGAAAGCGAAGGACCATATTCTTGTTTCCTCACCTTTGTTCCTGTAGTTCATTGGATTTGTGTTGTAAATTTGCGTGCTTTTTGTTTTAATTTTATTTTCCCAAATTCCTAATATGTCAACATTAGTCTTCAGATGCATTTCTTTAACCTTTTACTAAATTGCTATATTTACTTAAGATACATACAATTTTATGCAATATGGGTCTATGTTTAGTTCTAGATTTTTCAGGCCATGTGTATTTAATGTTGATTAACACTCATATATTAATACTTCTAAGACTTTCTTTGACCCGTATTTTGTTATGTTGTTTGGTCCAATTTTCATATACTTATGAATATTTTAGATAAATTGTGCTTTTAGTGTTTACTACGTTGTCTTGAGCAAATAAAATATATTTTTTCTAAGTTAAGGATATTAAAGCATGCTTTGGGATTTAGTATGTGCTGTGTGTTTGTGTAAGTTTTGTGAAAACATGAATGTACTGTGTATGTGCTGCTGGGGGCTGAAGAATTCCATAACTGTCAATTAGATTAATGGCAGAGCTGGTGGGCTCAACTACACCCAGAAGACTTCCAGTTTGATTTTCAATTACTACCAGGGGGATACTAAAATCTTCCACAGTAATGCTCAGTTCCCCATTTATTTTTCTATTTATATCTTCTTTGCTACAAAATGATTTGTTGCTCACTGTTCTGTTGCATTATCTTGGGCTTATATTTTCCTGGACACTAAACCACTTTATCATTATGTAAGTCCTTCCTTACCTGAACTTGGATGTCATAAATTAATACAGCAATTCCAGATTTCCTTTTGGTTGTGATTCATGTTCACATTCCAAAAGTTTTATTACATGTCATTGCTTGACTTTAGATTAATTTTAGACAAATAATTTAACATTATGATTTTTATCTACTGAACAAAAAATTCCCTTTTGCTTATATCAATCTCACTCTTTTAATCGATATGTTAAAAAATATCAGTAAAAGAATGAAAACTCAAATCTGCTTAATCATAATTAAAAAAAGAGAGAGAGAAGAAAGGACTGATACTCTTGGAAGTAAGTCAAGATCTTGTGTAAATTTTGCCCCAAGATTTGATACGTAACAAGATGTAGATTAATTACTTGAAACATAAAAATTAGTGTGAAAGGAAAATGTGATTTTAGTATGTCTAAGTCTGTACAATAATTGGATTTTTAATTGTTAAGCTTTTGAAAACAGTGCATGCACAAAAGAAGACCTAATATCCTTCATGTATATACATGTTTGGAAAAAGGTAATGACAGTATCTCCCATTTCCTTTCATGATGCTAGTATAGTTAAGAGATAAAGAATTGATCATCCAAAACAGATATATTTTACACAATTCATGAACATTACAAAGCAAACTATAAGGGATTAAATATTATTTCATGTTATAAAGAAATGGAAGACTGTTTCAGTATTCAAATATATATATAAATTAATCCATCATATAAACAGGGTAAAAAAACATGGGTGCAAGAATAGATATTTGATATAACACAACATTTATAACTTAGGATAAAATTTACCATTAACTTATGTACTAAAATAACTTCTTAAAATTTTATTAAGTATATAAAGAGCTGCTTAATATCTAAGTTATAACAATATTAAAAACTTGATTATTTTACACTTAAGATGGCAAAAACAGGCAACAATATTTTGTATCTACATTTACTAATGTCACACTGATCCATAAATAAACCAAGAAGCTGTCAAAAGTAAACAGTGGCATCCTAAAAAGAAAGAAATCAAATTACAATATCTCAAAAATACTTGACAGTCTATCTTTAAAAAAACAAAAAACAAACAAACAAAAAAAAAAACAATGCATCAATACACTCTCAAATCCAGGTCCTGTAATGTTTGCACAGCAGTGATACTTTCTCGTCTCAAAATGACCTTTGGGACAATGTTTATTTATATCACTGGGGGCAATAACACAAAAATGCAATTATTAAGTAATAATGTGACAAAATATATGTGAAGTTGAGTTGTGTAAAACTACTATATTTTGATAGAAATTGAATCAGCTGTAGCTCGTTTTATATATTTTAAACATGCAAGTACTTTCCAACTTGTAGATAGAGCAGGATCTCAGTAAAAATTAGGAAATCACTTTGTAATTTGTAACCAATTACAAATATTTACGTTACTTAGTCAATAAACCGCTTGTCATGTAATCCTGAGGCTCCAAGTTCAATATAAAGCACCTATATACAAAGACAGGTGCGGCAGCAAGCACCTGTAATCCCAGGCTTTTGGTGTGAGAAAGGAGTGAATATCTTGGTGCTCATATACAGCTGGTGCATCCAATTCTGCAAATTCTGGATTCACTGAGTTCCTTTATCACAAAAAGCAAGGTAGAGAGTAATAGAGGAAGACATATGAAGCTGACTTCTAGCCTTTATACAAACATGCACCTCTGAAAACTTTCTCACACCCATGTGCACATGGACAACTACCTACCCACTAACATCCATTCTACAAAGCTTACAAAATGAAAATTCACTGAGCAATGTGTTCTTTCATACATATTCTTGTACCTGGTTAAAAATATGAAACAAAAAATATATGACCAAGGACATGTTCAAAAATATTAATAACATACTGATTCCACTTCTTTTTTTTTTCTTGGTTATTTATTTACATTTTGAATGCTATCCTCCTTCCCAGTTTCCCCTCCACAAGCCCCCATCCTCTCCTCCCTCCCGCTGTCTCTATGAAGTTGCTCCCTCACTCACCCACTCCTGTCTCGGCACCCTAGCATTCTCCTATCCTGGGTCATCAAGTATCCACAGGACCAAGGGTCTCCCCTCCCAGTGATGTCTGATAAGGCAATCCTCTGCTACATATGCAGCTGGAACCACGGGTACCCCCTGTGTACTCTTTGATTGGTTGTATAGTCCATGGGATCTTTGGGCATGGAGGTCTGGTTGGTTGATATTGTTGCTCTTATGAAGAATCATCTGCATATTGTAAATAATCACTATATTGTATTTAGATTAAATATGTCATAATAGATATGAAACACTGAGTTGGAACTTAAGAAACAAAGCCATTCATGGAGAATTTCCAAAATGAAATTCACTGCTGCCTGAAAGTCTTTTATTATTTGTACATAGGATAATCATGTGGAAAGCTTCCTAGATCCATAGCAACAACCAATGTTTTTGTTAGCATTTAGTTATGTTTCCATAGTGGGGACAAGACTTCCCTGTTTAGATTTTCTGTTACGAATGTTCTGGGAGAGGACCAACTTCAATTGATAGGAAATAAAATTAATTTGAAAACAAATCCATTACCCAAATCACAATTTAAAAAATTGTAATGAAAATGCCCTCAATATATCTTCCTATCAAAATGAAAAGCATGCTCATCCTGAAAAAATTTACAGATTTTTGGGAGTTTGGACCAAAACAATACAGAACATTTAAGGAAGACCTTCCCATCTAATGGAAAGTTAAAATAGGAAACATATATGCATATATTTTAATTAAATAAATAGATTGATATTGATATATCATTAATTGGATTGAAGATGTAAGTAAAATCTCAAACAAATGGTAAGATAAGAATGTGAGAAGGAAAGGCAATTGTTAATATATTATATGGCACTCATAATGATACATGTAATTGAGACTGGCAATAGTAGAGTATTAGATTAAATTAGAAGTAGAAAATAATCTTTATAATAAATGTAATTGAAACAGTTCATGAAGATTTTACAAAAGAAGATTGATGTGAAGTAATAGTCAGGAGCTCTTGACTCTAGCTGCATATGTATCAAAAGATGGCCTAGTCGGCCATGACTGGAAAGAGAGGCCCATTGGACACGCAAACTTTATATGCCCCAGTACAGGGGAACACCAGGGCCAAAAAATGGGAATGGGTGGGTAGGGGAGTGGGGGGGAGGGTATGGGGGACTTTTAGGATAGCATTGGAAATGTAATTGAGGAAAATATGTAAAAAAAATCTAAAATACTATCAAAGATGGAATAAATGAAAACAAAGTAGGTATTAAAAAATACTAAGTGAGCTAATGAACATGTTAGCACAATGGTAAACATTAAATGAGCTAAACCTATGCTTGTCAGTACATGTTCTTCCTGTTTAGTTATTCAGTTCACTAGCTCCCACTTTTCCATTCAATGTAAAAGGAAATGAAAGAGATTATATTTTTGTATTTGTTGTGTTGGCCAAATGTTTAAAAAGATACATTAATTAATTAATTAATAAAGCTTCCATACTAAACATTAAAATAACAGCAAAGAATAAATGGAATATAATTAGCAGGGCATCTAACTGACATGTGTTCTGGTTAGCTTTATGTTAACTTGACTCATGCTAGAATCATTTTGAAAGAGAAAATTTCAGTTAAGATAATGCTACCACCAGATTGGCCTACCAACAAGCCTGTGGTGCATTTTCTTGATTGATGATTCATCTTGAAGAATCCAGTTCAATATGGGCAGTGATGATTCTGGGTGCTGTAAGAAAGTAAATTAATTGAGCCAGAGACATGAGCCACTAAACAGCATTCTTCCAAGGCCTCTCTTGCAGCTCCTACCTCCAGGTTCCTCCTCTGAGTTATTGGATTTAATTCTCTGGAGGATGGATTACAAGCTATAAGAGGAAATAAACCATTTGCTCTTCAGGATGCTCTTGGTCAGGGTGTTTCCCATTGTAATAGAAACTCTAGCCACACACACAAAAAGCAGTATCCGGAAATCTTTTTGTCTAAAGCATCAAAAATTCATTGAAATTAAGAAGTGACAATATAGATAAGTGTTTTTAAAAATTTACCAAATTAACTTGCAACATTACCAGCAATTCAAAGAGCAAGCAATCAAAACATCTAAGTTAGCATCTTATTAAAAACTACTTTTAGGAACTATATATATATATATATATATATATATATATATATTCTTAATTATTTAAATTTGAATGCTTCTCTTTAGTTCTTCTGTTTACCTGACTATTTTATTACTTCACATCAATCTTCTTTTGTAAAATCTTCATGAACTATTATATATATATAAAATAGAATTTGGGCAGGGAATGGTGTGTGGTAAGCTGTATTTTCAGGAAAGATTTTTCACTTAGTGCCCATTCCCCTCACATGAATCCTCTCCTTACCTTTGTAACACTCTCTGTGGTTCTATCTACACATTTGCCATATAGAAGTAATATGCATATGACATAAATGCCATATAGAAGCCGTAAACTTATGCCATGTACAAGCCATATACATATGTCATCAACTAGCCATATACAATATATTTTCATTTCCTTCCCTTTCATGATTGCATAGTTTAGTATATTCTAATATTCTAATAGTCAGCAAGAATGTCCCATGTTTATCCTATTTGTCACAGAGTTTGACTCACAATACATAATATAATTATATATATAGATAGATAGATAGTTTGTTTTTATTTAAAATACCCAAAACCTTTGATTATTTATTAATAACAATAATATCCTTGCAATTATAATCTTAACATGAATAATCATCCCAATATCTTATCTTGCTAATATATGTTAGGAATATATTAAATTATCAATATCAATAAATGAGTACATTTTATTAGGAAATGTCGTGTGTTCTCTTTCATTTGATCTATGGACAAGCTCAGAAGATTTATCTCTAATACATATTGATAAATGAGTATACTTCTGTGAATCTTTCTTACTGATATCTGAAGCAAGGAATTATATAAAATCAATATAACATTGGTCTTGTAGTTCTACAGTAACTTTAGGAAACAATGTTTTTAATTTGCACCTGGCATCCAGTGTTTTACTAACAAACCCACCATGATTAGCCTGGATGCCTTCTCAAAGTCAAGCTCTGAACTCAAGAATATAATCCCAACAGTCATTCACATATTGTCTCTACATTACATGGTTAATGAGAACACATGTTCTTGGCTACAGACAGATTCAGGGTTTGAACTCAATTTGGACAGAACCAAATATGCTCACTGCGATTTTTAGTCATCAGTCAATGACTTTCTAAACACCTTCATCTAGCAAAAGCAATGACTAGTCTCTGACACCAAAGCATTTGTAATGTTGTCATATCATCTATGAAAGAGTCATTCCATGATCTAGAATACTGGATTAATATCATAAATATCTGTTGAGAACAACTTCTTACCTGAGAGACACATCTATTCACTTTATCTGTAATATGTATAGATTCTTCTCATCAAATGAGAATATCTATGAAGGAATAAACATTTTCTTTGCATTTTCTAACCACAAAAACCAAATTAGGTCATCTTAGAGATGCCACACCTAAAAGCTGTAGATATATATTTCATCTTTACCCCTGTTTTAGAGGATTATGTGAGAAACATAGTAAGAAGTCAAGAGGCCCATGCATGGATCAGGGATAATATGATGCTTATAGGATTCTAAATCAATATGGTGAGATATACAAAGGTAGATAATAAATATCATATAAGTTTGCAAACAGTTTCCCTGTAATAAAAGTGTCAAGCTATCACTTAAGGCATTATTTTAATATTGATTTCTTATCACGTAATTGTTTTGCAACAGGACACTCATGTAAATAATCTATTTCAATGGAGTTCCAACTCTTTAGCCAATAGTCTATTTGACTTTTACACTTAGCTTTGTCAGGTAAATGGATGGCATTATATTTCTGCTTCATTTCCTTGCCTCAGTAGTTAGTCAATGAAAATAAATAATTCAACTGAATTGTCACAGGCTGAAATTCAGGATCTTTGCTCACACTAGGCATGCATTTAAGCACTAAGTGCATAATTACCTGCTAATTGTTCTGTGGTTACATTTACCTTAAGCTGTCAAAACATTAAAAACTAACCTAATTGCAGCTCAAATGATGCCACGTCCTCTTTCATCCTGTTATCTGCAGCTTGACTGCAATGCAAAATAGAGGACTTTAATTTCTTTGAAACATGATCATTGCATCTGGACACTGAATAAATTTTAAACACAGTGATTATTAATGAGGTGTGCTTATGGACTTTGAGCAGGCCCAAGAGGGAAATTTATCAGAAGACACAAGTGATGTCTTAATATAAAAATGAGCTTTAAAATTACACATCTAACTATATCATTGTTTTGATCTTCTATGAAAACCCAGTGGCAACTGAAATCTTGTCACAGGGATGGTAATTTGGGCTACTGTGGATCCCTGACAATCACAACTAATATTTTATGACTATTAAAACTTTGGCCTTCCTATTAAATCTAGTTTTAGCTTGAGGGAGAGGGAATTTTGCAGGGGATCAAAATAGTCAAGTAGCTCTTTAAGAGATTTATGTGTCTTTCGGCTGTTCATAACTTTAAGATATTATTAAATGACTTATTTTTGAGGCTAGCTAAAGTGTTTTCCTGACTTCCAACCCTCTGATAAAACACCTGAGAAAAACAACTCCCTTGGGAAAAATGCTGTTTGAGAGGGCTCAGTTCATTTTCTCTCGGTTTTATGGTGTTTAGGTGGTAGTGACACATCATCATATGGATGCGAAGAATGCTGTGATGCATGAGGATAGTGGACCAAAACTGTTCTCTCTATGGCAGCTGGAAAGCAAAATGAATAAGGATAGAACTCAGAGCAAGTGTTATCACAGAAAAAAAAAATGTCCTCAATAGCAAAACTATTCCAACTCCATCATACCTGGGAACAGTTCTACCACCTCAAAACAGTGCCATCAAATCAAGACTCCATCAACATATCCATCCATTGGATAAGTATCAAGACTCAAGGTCTAGTTACCACTTGGTTACTGGATCCACCACTGTAGACTAAATCTTGGACATGTAAGCACTGGCAGGGGAGGGACACTACATGTTTAAACTTTAACAGCATTATTTAATGACAGTTTATATTCAAACCTTAACAGTCTATCTAATTTCTGGGCCCTGGCTGACTTTTATTCCAGTGTCTTATTCAGTTTAGGAGGTACTTCTGCACTATCAAGTAACAGGGATTAGATTGACAAACACACACACACACACACACACACACACACACACACACACACACATGCAAGCACTCACCACAAAAAGCTGTTTGCTAAATGAACTTTTATACCTGAACCCTGAATTCCCTTATCAGTTCACCCCTTAGATGTTGTCTCTTGGGGAGAAACCTGAATTAACTCGTTATTTTGAATGTTCTTAGTTCTCTTAAACAGAAGGTGAGTGGGAGAGTGATCTATTTGGGGACCAGTGTATTAAAGAAATTGTGGCAACACCTCATGGAAGTAGCTGCTGGTATTAGCAATGAATGTCTGAGGCATGTCATTTTGGGACCATGTGATTGTTCAGTTACCTCTGCTTCCCAGTAGACAGAATTCCCTGAGAGCAACTTGGTAGTATGTGTACTTTAATATATTTGGGAGTATAACTGGATATACATAGAATGTTTCAAATATGTGATACATTATAAAGATAGAAAAAGAAATAAGATACTACTCAACCACATACAGAAACACTGAACTTAAGAAATGATAAGTTCAAATAAATTTAGCCAATTTCTTTTCTCCTTGTAGAATTCAGTTTTTAAATGGGCATAAGAGATTTACAGGATAGGTTACTTGCAAGGAATAATAATGTTTACTTGGAACGGAATAATGTATTCAGTGTGCTTACTATAGTACATGGAATATAGGAAAAATTGTGTGCATGTGTGTGTCCATATGTGTGTGTATGTAGTATGCTCATGTGGACATGTGTGTGCAAGTGTGTATGTATGTATGTATGTATGTATGTACTTGTATGTTGTACATACAGAAACCAGAAATCATTTGTGCACTCCTATTTATTTTTTGAGACATTATTTTAGAGACACTGTATTGTGGATAGCCCTGGGGTTAATTATATTTGATGTTAATTCCATTCTCCAGTGAGTGGTTGTGAACAAGGAATGAGTCAGCACTCAGGTGATTTCCTGTAAACCTGCTTCCCAGCTTAATTTGTAAAATAAAGGAAAGCTGATGATTGGGCACAAAATGGAAAGGTGGAGCAAAGTTGAAGGAAAGAGGATGGAGATAATGAAAGAGAGAATTCAGAGGAGGAGGAAGATGAAGAAAAGCTGAGCAGAAGCACATGGCCTGGAGAAACTGCAGGTTCTAAGGAGTCTCATAGATGTGGAAGATGGTAGTGTAACAGTAGATCTGCCCAATCTAGGCTCATAAAATGTAATCACATTATCTGTGTTGTGTTTTCATTTGCTGGGACTTATATGTGAAGAGACATACCACTTACAGCAACAACACTGTTTCTCACTTAATCTGAGATTCTCCGACTTAGAAGACTGACTTGCCCACAAGTACAGGGAATCTGCCCCTCCCCAGGGTTAGGATTGGAGGTGTGTGTGTGTGTTTCCAAGGTCTGACATTTGACATTGGCGCTGAGGATCAACCTCAGGTCCATATGCTTATTCAGCAGGCACCTAGCCAGCAGATACATTTTCCATCTCCAGAAAAAAAAATAATATTGAAACTTCCAAAACAAGACTAAGTCCTGAATCCTGATTTAAGCCTGTATAAACATATCGATAATATGTGATAAATTGCATTACAATTTTTGTTGTGTGTATGTATATGTAAAAGTTTTAAATATTAAACAAGGGCTTGTGAAGCCATCATTTTTTCATAGGACCATGGTTAAATTCTTAGCACTGACATGATAACTCACGACTACATGGAGTCCAAGTTCTGGGAAATTTGACATCTTTTCTACCATAGATTCCATTTGCCATATAGCATTGAAACAATATATTTGGAATATCTAGTTTTCATTATTTTACTAACTGTCTGTGAAGATGACAGTTTCTCATTGTTCTTTTTCTTTTGAATGGTTCTCAATTAATCTTAATAATAAATTCATACATCATTATAATCCAGATTTCAAACATTTCCTTGACCCCACCACCCACTTTTCACAACAATTTGTATATCAAGCCTTCCTCTGCCAAGCAACAACTGGATTTTAACTCTATGTTTTTCTTTCAAAAGTCACTTTCAATAGAATTGTACTATATTTTGTCTCTTGTTTGACTTCTTATACTAACGTCTGTTTGAGAAGCATAGATATTGGCAATATCTTTGGTTTGTTTTTTTTGATTGATCAGCACTGCCATATGGTATAATTTGACTTTATTTGTTTATAAACATTTCCGTACACCTGTGTCTGGTTTGCTTTCATTCTCAGGTTGGTGGAAATAACCAATGTAAAGCTTCTCTTCTTAACCTTTGTCTTAATGCACATGTGGGAGCCTTTGAAATTTAATGGATTCAGCAACTGTTCTCAAAAAAAAATCATATGTATGTCTTAAGAGAAGAGATGTCCATGATTTGGATTAGATTTCCATATCTAACTACAACTCTGAGCTCAGGGATAGTATAGCTTTTTAGGAGAGTGTTCTCCTAAGATAAAGAATGTCCTGGGTCTCATCCCTAACATTTCAAAAGTAAATAAATAAAATATTTTTTCTTATGAAAGCATAACATTTGAAAACCAACTACATAATCTTTGTTCCAGGTCTAAAATCATAAACAAACTGTGTTTGAGAGAAGGTAGAGCAATTGCCCCCTGAGAAATAAAGCTATTTATTAGTTTAATACTAATACACAACACAGAAAAAAAAGAATGACTTGGGAAGGGAAAGGTCTCTGAATATTTGTGGCATATGCTGTGCTGGCAATATATTGGTAGATGTAGCATCATGCCTCTATATACTGAGAATTATGAAATATTGTAAAAGCAAGCTGTATTCAGGTGTTCAGGTTAGGATTTGACCATGAGTCTTGAATGCAAAGAAGGGAGCAGAAATAAGAAACATAATTATAAGCCATCACCACTCTTGAGCTTATGCCATAGGCTGTAGGCTAAGGTGTGGAGGAACCAAAAGTATGGTGGGTGCTCAGCTACAAGGAAATTGAGCTTCACTGCTGCTTATCAGGAATAAAGTGAAACTTCCCTTGACAAGCTTTCAGAAAGAGTCTAAATGGCCTTTTAAACTTTACAGAGTCAGATTGAATTTACCTCCTGCCATCTTTATGAAATGCCCACAGCCAGGAACTTTGATACTTCGAAACATATGATGCAGTTCCGTAGATAAGGTGCCTAACACAGACCAGGCATCTCATTCATTACTGTTGTTAGGACCTGTCCAAGACCATTAACATCCTGATATAATAGCTGGGAAATCTGATCTATGAATAAATAACTGAAAATAATTGATTAATTCTGTCATGGAGGCCTAACAAAGGAAATGGCTGTCATCCTTACTCTGCTAGAGTAAGAGAGGGATTTTGAGAAGCCACTACAGGAGCAGAAAAGGTGAAAGGGATTTAGGGAAATTTGTAGTAGTTCAAAACATCGACTTCTGCTAAATAAAATGATAAAGATAAAATAAAGTGAAAATAAAAATACAAGAGAGTGTTTTAGGTAAAGGAACACTGTACACTAAGATACGACTGACTACCTGAGGATATAGGAAATGCAGAAAATGAGGCAGGTTTTTTTAGCTTGGATAGAATGGATAGAGATTATAGACAATTATTCTTGGGTTTTGGTCATATCGGAACTTTAACAATCTGTAAGGTGAGACAAAAGGACCATCCCCTTAACCATGATGGCACATGAAAGAAGTAATCTGCAGCAGACACCCTGATAGTGTGTACTGGTATAGAAAATGTCTCTTAGTATTCTTTTTTTCTTTTAAATATTTTTTATTATTACGTATTTTCCTCAATTACATTTAGAATGCTATCCCAAAAGTCCCCCATACCCTGCCCCCCACTTCCTTACCCACCCATTCCCATTTTTGGCCCTGGCATTCCCCTCTGCAACACTACATGGAAATAGAAGTAGTTGGATCCTTTCTAGTTCAAGAGGCCTTATCCTAGGGCTAACTGATTTTCTCTAAATCTCATAGATATATAGTATTCTGGTCTAAAAGTAGGGCTACTAACGGTAACTTTAATGGCATTTGGCAATAGTTTCTGGGAAAATAATTGTAAAGAAAAATAAAGACTTGTAACAATAGTAGTGAGGGGTAGGTCAAATTTGCAATTTTTGTTTGTTTAGTTATTTATTTCCTATGTAACACAAACTTTACCACATGAATTGTTTTTCCCCTATAACTTCTTTCCTTTTGACAATTTGTTGCACAAAGCCATTGAGAAATAATTAAACTAGATTTCATCTTCTCTTTCCAATTCCCCCTGTAATATACTAACTAACACATCTCTTATTTCAATCTCCACGTGAGTTTTTGTTGATGATTTTGTTTTGTTTATAAGGGATCACTTTTAAATCCAAATGCTAATGATGGTAGAATCTTAGTCACCTAACACGAAAAAGGCCATGTGAGGAGTGTCTCCTCAATGGTGCAACTCACCTGGTCTAATCAGAGAGTTCTAGGGCAGTTAAGATAACATTGTAAGACTCAGATTTACACTTTAAATTGGATTAATTTTTATTTATAGGAAATGAGATTTTTGTTTGTTTGTTTGCTTGCTTGCTTGCTTTTTTGTTTTTATGTCTTAAGTTAGGAAACAATGGCCACTAGAAAATCAGAAAGCATTCTCTTCTCCTAGGAGATAGCTGGTGATAAGAGGTTTCCTCGTGATCATATTCTCAAATAGGATCATCATGCATAGTAAAGTGATTTCTTCTTCCATACATAAGCACATTGATTTGGTTGTGGTTTTGGTCAGTTTGGAGACAAGGTTTCTGTGTGGCCCTGACTTCCCTGAAATGCACTCTAGAGACCAATTTGGTCTCAAATTGAGAAATCTACTTGACTATGCCTTCTAATTACTAGGATTAAGGGATAAGCCACTAACAGCAGCATATACATTATTTTCAAAATTTAAATTATTTGCCAAGAACAGTGGGTTATAAATGATTAAGATTGAAATTAAAATACCTCACATACAACATCTTAATAAACAACAGCAAAATACAAAATACCTTCCTTTTCTCCCTAGTATTATTCAACATTTTCAAATCAGTAGTATTACATGGCATCTGGTTACAAGGAACATAAGGACATATAGTCCTCAGCCTTAGATTTTCCTCTGTGTGATTTATCTGCTTAACATAAATACTAACACTGCCTTACAGCCGGTTTCTTGTATATACTGTCTACTCTTACTTAGCTTTCCCTTTGATAAAATGATGGGATAACTCACTAAGAGAATTTGTGTTGCTTTTTTAAATCTTTTTAATGAAAGAGTAAAATTAAGTCAGTTGAAACACCTGTGAATAAATTGTAAAAAAAAAAAAAAAAAAGAAAGAAAAAAAAAAAAGACTGTTTTACAAATTCAAAGTTCCTTGCTCTTTTGCCAGTTTTTGCCTCTCATCTGAAGTAATGTTAGAACTTAAAAAGGGCAGAAGCTACATATGCAGCTGGACACTCGAGCTCTGGGGGTACTGGATAGTTCATATTGTTGTTCTGCCTATAGGGTTGCAGATCGCTTCATCTCCTTGGGTACTTTCTCTAGCTCCTCCACTGGGGGCCAAAATATCTAATAAAAAAAAAGGAAAAAAAAAACGTGGAGAAGCCCAATGGTATTGAAGATTATTATCATAGATTCTTCCATCACTTCTTCCAGCTATGAACCGAACAGAAGGGGCATGAAAGGGTGAAAATATTCTTTGGTATGATTGTCTGATATTACTATCACATTTAATTTCTATTTGGAGTCCTGAATTGGATTACCTTATTAGGATTCCAAATAAGAGTGAGCAACTTGGAGCTTCTGTCATGGAAGACTATCTAGAAGAGTAAACACATAAATGATCATGGGCTATACATAACTTCTGTGGCTAATATCACAGCCTGAATGGACATGAAATTTCACGAAGAAACAGATGTTGCACTTTAAGAGAGTCTTGAAACTAGAACTGAAAAAAATAAGAATTTGCCAGAGAATAATTCAACTAATAGTATAATTTAGATAAGATGTTAAAATGATTCCTATATGTATGTTTCTGAGTTGGCATCTGCACAGATGTGCATTGTTCAAAAAGTTCAGACAAGCATCAAGTTCTCCTAGAATAGGAGTTGTAGGTGGTTTTAACTTGGTTGCTGTGGGTACTGGGATCCCATCTCCAATCTAGTGCAAGAGCAGCACATTGTGTTAAACACTGAATAATTACACTTATCTTAATATAGAACTTTAATAAGCACACTCCTTTCCTGTTTTCTCACAATTTTTCACCCATTGGATCAACAACAACAACAACCAAAAAAAAAAAACAAAAAACAAAACAAAAAGCCCCCACATTCTTATTTCCCTTGATTACCATCTTGTACACCAACATTAACAGGGCCAATAATTTTCTTCTAGAGGTGATTGGGGGTGGAAAAGAGGGAACAGAAGTTATTCTCTTTGGAATTGTGAAGGGATGCATTTTCTGTCTTGTGAATAAGGAATATTGCCACAGAAAAGAGAAAACTGTCAGACATGAGAAGTAAGATTTATGAAGCTGCCCTGCAGAGAAAGCTGTATTGCAAAACTGAACCCTCTCAGTGTGTTTAAGTTTCCTTGCTACAAGGATTCTCCAAGGGCTCTGCTCACATGCCTTGGTGATTTTGTGAAATGATTTCAATGTTCTCGCTGTGAACCACACCATTTCATGTAAACTTCTTCTCTTACTTTCTTATTCCCAGATAACACCCTAACAAATATATTGATAGTTTCTGTATGCTGAAGCACATCTTGACAAGAAAATAAAACACAGAAGCCCAAAAAGACAGTTTCCATTATATTGTTTCTGCTTATTTATATATTGTGAGATTTCTTGCATTATCAACATAATTTCCATCCTAGGATGTCCCCATATAACTATTTCCATGTTTCCACATTTCTTTTAAATTATGACATCTACTTCTCCATTACAAGCTTTATGTAATACTAATTATTATCACACACACACACACACACACACACACACACACACATGGATTCTATTTTTTTGTTATTCATTAATATGCATGTGTATGACTGATTGGTATTGGATACCTTATCAGGGGCCACTTCCCTGGAGAAGACTATATATGCTTTTATTAATTGCCATTAATTGTCTATATAGTTCTTAATCTAATGGTGGCATTGTGACACTGTAGAGAAATTCTAATTAACAACAGAATTCAGGATATGCATCCCCTTTTTTTCCTCATACCATGTGGGTTCTTGGCATATAAGTGTTCCCAGGCAGATGTTCTAAGGCAGGTGACTAACTCCAGGGAAATATGGTGAAGAGTTTTCACTTATAAAGGCTACAACAATAGGTAGACAGAGACTAAAATCTAGCATCTCTAACACCAGGCCAATGATTTGGAATCTTTGAACCTCAACTTCTCAAGTAGTAAATGCAGTTGTTAAGTGATTAATGTGTCTAGTACATTGGCTTTTTAATGCAATAGTGAATCTAATGTGCTCTTCACATGGACAATATGTGATTAAACTATGATTTTCCTACGCACGGTATCTCTCTAAGACTTCCCTACAGTTAATGAAGCAAGAAAATGAGAAAAAAAATCAGAGTGGTATGAGAGATAAAGATGAAGTAAAGGTTTAGAAGGGCATATTTTATCATGAGTTCTATGTTACCTACCTAAAATCTAAAGCATGATTGCATTTCACATGCATCTAGGATCCTAGCTATGGTTATTAGTAGTCATATTTATGTTTTCAAGATTGTTTTTATAGTATCTTCAGCTTTTGACAGCTTTTGTGATGAATATTCTTTATTCAAAGTATGCTTCCACCTTCCTTCTTTTTGGGGCTTAGAGGGTACAACCAAATCAATGCTCACTACCAACTTACAATTTGAATGACACAAGAAAGTTGGCATTTTATTTTTTAATCTTTAGTGACTAATTTGCTAATAATGGCTTATTACCTTGGAAAAGCTGCTTTAGAAATCTTTTTTTTTTCTTAATTTGGTATTTTCTCATTTACATTTCCAATGCTATCCCAAAAGTCACCCATACCCTCTCCCCGGCATGTTTTTTAAAGGGAAATGATTTTTATAAAAAAAAACCATAGAAGTTATTAATCACTTTCAATTTAATCAATAATTTTCTAATCACTTAACAATATCATACTTTAAGACCATATTTTTGAAAAAGATGTCTGAATAAACTAACCATGATTACCAAACCCATTATATATCAGGCACATTGATTAAGATTTCTGAAGATCAACTGAGATCTTGATAGGTGTCAGGAATACAAAGTTAAATAAGGCAAGTTTCATAATTTCCTAAGGCTCCATACCAAAGAAATGTAAAAATTTCATTGTAAATAATAGAGACATTTGCTTACTTTGAAAATACATGTGATCCAATAATGTTTTAATTTTTTCAAAATATTTTTCTGTCTCCGCTGAATAAATGGCATTGGAAGAGATAGTGGAATACTTAAGGATAATGCACAATCACTAGAGGGGTGTATGTTCTGGGTCACTGCAAAAGTCTAACAAGTGAAGAAGGGACATCATTTTATTCCCATGTTTTGATATTTCCTCTATTTGTATTTCTGTATAGCTAACTTATGAATTCTTACATTGCAACATGAAGTTCACAAGGCTTTGGAAATTTGGTTATATTGGGAAGATTGTTTGATTCACATACGGAAGACATGGTTCTAGAAATACCAAAAATCAATAAAGATAAAAGGATATAAAGAGAAGTACCTTTAACATATATACATTAAAATGAAGTTTAAAAACATAAGAAAGCAATGTCAGAGACACGGACAGGAAGTAACAGATTCTCCAATCAGTGTTTTAGACCTATCTTTCCATTAGTAGCACTTTTGCTTTAAGGTTTCTGTTGTTCTTTTGAGGATTTTAGGGTATGAAGTACTCTGGTTTTCTTCTCCAGATATACCCTTTGTATCATACATCCTTATTTTTGCTACACATTACATGAATTTGGAACTGAATTTTGCTCATGTTTTTCTGAAGACCTTTCTGTTATCATAAGTATATTGCATAATTGTCCTTATAATTAGGGTACAGTTCAATTTGCAAGTTGATTTGCAGCCTATTGTTATCTAGGTTCTGTGTAATCTTGGCAACTTCATCTGGTGACTCATGATCTATATTGGCAGTAACAGTGATTAAAAAGTCCTATGGATATGCCTTATAAACAAGAACTTCTGCTTTTGAATTTATTATTCATGTACACATCAGAACACACCAAAACTCACAGTTAGGCAAGGAGACAGCAGACATTAAACCTATTCCAGGTACCATAGTAGTACTACAGAAGAGATTATGTCAGAGTGGTGTTCTTTTATAATTTTCAACAGAAAGCATACCTTTTAATATTAACCTTAGAATAATCTAAGTAGAAGGTGATAAGAAAATTATGAGAAAATAAGTATAAGTTATATATTGTAACCAGTAATCACAAAAGTAACTTGAGGGAAAGTCTGAGATTAAGAGACATTCAATGTGTATAAATCTATTCCTGTGAACTGATTTTTGCCCTCACTTTGTATATTTAGTTTTACCCCAAACACTCTATAAACCAGTTATTTAAAGTAAAATGACATATCTTTTCACTTAATGATTCAGAGAAAATAACGCATAGGACAGAAACACAACACTAGTGATTCATATCCACCTACCTTAACTTGAGTCTATTTCTTCCCTGTCTTCCCACATCAGTGAAGATACAAATTGTTGAATTAGCTAACAATATGATTTTCTTTGAATGTTTTCTCCACTCATACCTCATATTCAGTCCTTTTTTTTCCCACTTTTGTCCTCTGACACCCAGCAATGCTACATGACTTCATTGAAGCCATGAGAACCTTCTAGTCTATCTGTTACTTCTGCCCTTATCAGTACTGCACACTGATGTTTAGATGAGTTAATGATGTTTTTAAGGAAAACTAATCAAACACAGAATTTCCTACTTGTTTTTTTATATAAACAGATTCCATTAGCTGCTGGGAGAAACACAAAGGATATCCAAAGAAATGAAGCTTTGCAGATGGATGTGTAGCACTGTGCAGAATTTTGGAAACTAAAATGTGTAAATCATACCATTGATATCATATTCAAGATTTCA
Organism: Mus musculus; assembly: GCF_000001635.26. Lineage (NCBI taxonomy): Eukaryota > Metazoa > Chordata > Mammalia > Rodentia > Muridae > Mus > Mus musculus. The sequence continues at coordinate 101,407,472 of NC_000074.6, forward strand.
ATATGCTTCTGCTTTGGGTTCTGAAAGGCTTATTCTATAATCGCACATTTGTTGGAAGTAATGGCTATCATGGGGATAACTTTACAAATGAAGACTGAAAACTTGCCCACATATGTTTCCAGCAAAATGAAATGGCTTTATTGCTTTTTAAATTGGATATTAAATTTATTTACTTTCAAATTTTATTCCCTTTTCCACATTCCTCTCTGCAAGCCCCCTACTCCACCCCCTTCTCCTGCTTCTCTGATGGTGCTACCCACCCCCCATTCCTACCTCACCACCAAGGAATTCCCCTATACTGGTTCATCCAGCCTTCACAGGCTCTTCAAAGAACTCCCCTCCCATTGATGCCCAACAAGGCCATCCTATGCTACATATGCAGCTGGAGTCATAGGTCACTCCATGTGTACTCTGGTTGGTGATTTAGTTCCTGGGAGTTCTGGGAAATCTGGTTGGTTTATATTTTTGTTCCTCTTATGGGGTTGCAGACCCCTTCAGCTCCTTCAGTCCTTCCCCTAACTCCTCTTTTGCAGTCCTGATGTTCAGACTGATAGTTGACTGAGAGTCATAAGCATCTATATTTGTCAGACTCTGGCAGAGCCTCTCAGGAGACAGCTGTAACAGGCTCCTGTTAGCAAGCACGTTTTGGCGTTAGCCATAGTGTATGGATTTGGTGTCTATATATGGGATGAATCTCAAGGTGGGGCAGTGTCTGGATGGTCTTTCCTTTAGGCTCTGCCCCACACTTTGTCCCAGTATTTCCTTTAGACAAGAACAATTTTGGGTTAAAAATTTGGAGATGAGTGGATGGCTCCATTCCTCAACCAGGGACCTTGCCTAACCTATGGATATGGCTGCTACAGGTTCGCCCTAGTGTTTGTTGGGCATTTCAGCTAATCTCATCACCATTGGGTCCTGGGAGCCTAATGCTTTCCTGCCATTTGGGACTTTCTATTGGCTACCCATAGTATATATTACAGGTATACCATACAATCCAATAAGCCAAGCACCTTAAAGAATATGCTTAATAAACAGAAATGGGGGACAAAAACTCCTAGAAATAGACAGAAAAATTCCTTATTAACATTAAGTGTTTTAATTCCAAAGGGGCTAGAAAAACTGATGATGACAGACACTGGATTGTAGAAAAAAAAAAAACGTTGAATTAGATCAACTTGTATAATTTAAAGATGTTTTAGTATCAGAATGGACATTAAAGAACATATTTCTTTGGGAGAAAGTTTTCCACAGGTAATAGAAGATCCAATCCAAGTTAAGAGAAGCTTCCACATGAAAGAAAAAACTCAAGAAAGGGAGAAATGCAGAAAGACAAAAAGTCACATCATTCAGAAAGTTTACCACACATGCATGAGGACAGCTCGACAAGCCAGCTGAAGGACAGATCATCAGACTGTCAGAGAGAAAAGCTTGATACAGAAATGCACATTGCTGAATAACAGATGATTAGTCCTGTGGTTATGCACATGAACAGATTTTCATAAGAACATTATCATAAGTATGTATATGAGAGTGATATGCTTCTATTGTTATCATTAACCTGTGTACACTTTTAATTACAACAGAAAGGGAAAGATGCAGAAGAATCCAGCATCATGGCTGCTCTGATCACATCAGGGTCCTTCTAGGTCTATGTGATCTGTCTGGACTCTAAACGTTCCACACACCTTTCATCTCTCTAGATGGAATACAGACACTCCCTTGGTACACACCTTTAAGGTAAAATTAGTTTGTAGAAAGAAATAGCTAAGATTGAATGATGTCTAACTGAGGAAAAGAACAAGGAAAGAATTGGAAAGATTTGACAGAATGAGACAGACATAGGATATACCCAACTCTCATGAGAAAAACTGTTTAAGAGCAATGCAGGGAAAGAGAGTTCAGTTGGTCAGTGAGTTGGGAGTTGAGGGAGTTGCCAGTCATTGCAATGAGTGCAGTGCAGTGGATTTGAGTGCCTTTGTCAGTCCATGCAGTTCAATGCAGGCCAGCAGAGGTAGTTGAAACCAGACAATAATAAGGAGACAGAAGATTACAACAAATTGCCAGAGTTAGTTTTACGCCAAACAGAGAAGTGCAGTAAGCTGAGAGAAGCCAGATTCAATCAGTCAGCTTGGAGAGGAATTTGAGCAGGAAGAGCTAAATTGAACCAGCCAACCAGAGTTCAGAGTAAATCTAAAAAGAGTGTGTTTATTCAGTAGTAAAACTCCAAGACATAATTACATCTGGCAAATACAGTGTACTTTTTACAAGACCACAATCCTGCTTTGTTTAAAAGAATACCATGACTATTTCCTATGTCAAAACAGAATAAAATAAAACCCATATTCCTGGTTTGTGGATCTGATTTTTGTTTTTGTTTGTTTGTTTGTTTGTTTGTTTTTTTTACCATAGCACTACACATCAATTTGCCAATCTTTTGAAATTATGTTCAATTTCTTATATTTTCACACATGCCAAACATCTTTGATAGTTGTTACATATCTTCCCTATGATGACCTCCCCATTATTAGAACCTGGAATGACTGAATTTTTGGAAAGCTACCTTTTTAACATGTCAACTTATAGAGTGATATTCTTTTTCTCTTTTTTTTATTAGGTATTTTCCTCGTTTACATTTCCAATGCTATCCCAAACGTACCCCATACCCCCCCCCAATCCACTACCCACTCACTCCCCCTTTTTGGCCCTGGCATTCCCCTGTACTGGGGCATATAAAGTTTGCAAGTCCAAAGGGCCTCTCTTTCCAGTGATGGCTGACTAGGCCATCTTTTGATACATATGCAGTTAGAGACAAGAGCCCCGGGGTACTGGTTAGTTCATATTGTTGTTCCACCTATAGGGTTGCAGTTCTCTTTAGCTCCTTGGGTACTTTCTCTAGCTTCTCCATTGGGAGCCCTGTGATCCATCCAATATCTGACTGTGAGCATCCACTTCTGTGTTTGCTAGGCCCCGGCATAGTCTCACAAGAGACAGCTATATCTGGGTCCTTTCAGCAAAATCTTGCTAGTGTATGCAAAGGTGTCAGCGTTTGGAAGCTGATTATGGGATGGATCCCTGGTTATGGCAATCACTAGATGGTTCATCCTTTCGTTACAGCTCCAAATTTTGTCTCTGTAACTCCTTCCATGGGTGTTTTGTTCCCATTTCTCAGAAGGGGCAAAGTGTCCACACTTTGGTCTTCGTTCTTCTTGAGTTTCATGCGTTTATTCTCATACTTCCTGACAGCATGGTATGCAGCTCACCATGGCCTCCATCACTCGATATTGCTGAGGATGGATTTGAACTCCTGATCTTCCTACTTCCTCTCCACAGATGAGAGCATTGTATGCATGTATTATCATGGTAGAGTTTGAAATTATCATCATTATCAAAATTATATTAGGACAGTTGGCATTTTTTTATTTATCACACAGAGTATTTTTATATTACTGGATACAGAAGAAAACAAAACACACACATTGCTACTGATCAACGCTATCTAGAGTTTTAGCTTCCTGAAAGTAGAAACTTTATTTTATGCTAAATCTCTAACTCCTACAGGATTTTCTCACTTCTAAATGTTCTTTCATGTAATATATGTTGAAAGTATATGCATTTAATGTTAAAAGATCATGATAGGTCCAGTTTGGGCTATTCTGTATTCTCTTTGTCATTAGGTAGTGACTTCATGACAGCAAAACATGTTATCTAAAAATTTTCACTGGTATGAACATATGGAACAATGTAATAATAAATAATAACAGAGTTCATTTGGAAGTGGCAAGAACTTTCTAGAGGTGACAGTCATTCAGTTACTAAATCTGACAATAAGACATAGAAAAAGTATTAGACAAGGGGAAGTTTTCTCAGAGCTCTGGTATTCAGGGGAAAAAAGAAACATTTATATAAAACTTATGATGAGTGCTAGCAAGGGTTCATTAAAAACAAACAAACAAACAAACAAACATGAATGTGGCCACACTGGCACCTTTTTAATACAGAAGGTAATGAGACAAGATATTTCCAATGATTTTCGAGAGGTTGATAGGACATGTGAATGAGCAAAAGGATTTCCATTTGACTTAAAAAGTGTAAGAGTAATGGAGACTGATAAACTCTTTGAGCTACAATTTTGATTTTGACAAATCACAAAGATAAAGCATGTATAACAACATACACTGTCAGTGATGATAACATGCAGAGTGCATGTTAGCCACAGTGCCTTAAAAGAGGAAGGAGTAGTAATTAGTTTTAAGTAAGGCTTTCATATAAGATATGAGATATGAAGTTCATTTCTCTTTATGTTTTCTTTTAATATTCCCCAGATCCACATCAATCAATCTTAGTTTTCTCTCTTGAGAACTTGGCCTCCTTTAACTTGTTCCCTATTTAGGAAGGTGAAATGTTTCTCAAACACAAGTGTGTTTCTTTGTTTAATGGTCAATTTGACACAACTTTGTATTACCTGAAAGAGAATCTTAACAGGGAATTATATAAATCTATAGCTATGGCTTGGGTGGGGGTTCATTTATTGTTAATACACATTAGAATATCTAAGCCACTGAGGGTAACACCATTCTCTAGGTGTGTTGTTGTTATCTATCTAAGAGGAGAAACTTGGTGCAGCTAAACAAGCAAGGATGTATCTATCTCTTCCCTGCTGAATGCGGATGTGATGGTACTAGCTACTTCACTTCCAAGTTTATTTCCCCAAAATATTGGACAGTGAATTGGCATTGTAAGCCAAGTAAACCCTTTCTTCCTCTGAACTGCTTTCTCTTGGGCTATTTATCTTGGCACAATAGAACAAAATAGAAGTGCCAACTTACATCAAGCAGTCTTAGAAATCAGTTCATTTTGCAATTTTCCTTAGAAACTTTGTACTGTAATTTTTGTTCTGCTCTTTTGAGATTCAAATCTTCTTTTTTCTCTCATTCATATTATACCACAGGGATGCCTTTCTTATGGCATGAGAGTCATTCTCTTTAAATATAAATAAAAAGGAAGATAGCACTCCAAATTCCTATTGCTGAGAATAAGTAGGAAAATAATTTCCCCTAGCAAGCTCTCTGTGAAGGATTTTATGCACACATGAGGTTATATTTATATTGGAATGAACATGGTTATAAAAGAAACCCTTTAAAGGATAAAAACATTTTCATCAATGAAGAGATGTGTTCTGTCTAATAGATACCATTGATAGTATAAACATTGAGAGAATAAACTGTAATCCAGAGTTCACAAAGACCAATGATACAGGAATTGAAATGCGGAAAATTGTAAAGCAAAGGATGGATATCTGAAGTGTAGAGAATAGCTAAGTTGATGGCCACCTCGTTTTTCTGTATAGACAGAAACTGCACTAGAACATATTCCCTCAGTCACTGCAGATAGAAGCCAAAAAGTCAGAAATAAGTTATGCATCTTTATAAAAACTGTGATGTTACATTCTATTATAAACATTTATATGATATTGTTTTGCAAACTATGTTTTACTTTTTTTTTACTTATGAGTTGATGTTCCATATAGGAGAAATACCACTCCCCAAAAGTGACTCCTCATTTCTTATCTTACCTCAGCAACCCAAAAATACTATGTGCAAGCAAAGCATCAAAATCTTACCATTATTCAGCATTAAAAAAAAAAAAAACAAACATCAGCCTAATTCACAAATAATCCTCTGAATCAATTAAAATTTAGAAAGTCATGTAAATAATTCAAAAGATATGAATAGGAAAGTTAGTCTATTAAAGACAAATTGGATGTTATTTGATGAAATAAGTGAAGAACTCCCAGAACCAAAGCACCTTTGATTTTTATTCCTTTAAAGGCCATTTAGTGCTTGGTAGGGTTCACCTGGTATTGATTAGATGATAATGAAGTATCACATTGTCTATAGGTCATTACATGGCTATTTGTATCTTTCTTGTTTCATGCTATGTTCATGAAGAGGAACTTATAACTTCCAAGTTTCTGTTCTCAAAAGCAAACACTAGGTAAATTATGAGGCAAGCCAAATTGTATACACAATACACATAGCACTGGGGAACACTGTGAAAAACACAGTTACTAAATACTTAGAAAAGACAGCCCCACCTAGGGACTATGCCATCTGCAGAAGGCAAAACCCCGACACTGTGGCCAAGAAGCACTTGCTGACAAGAACCTGGTATGGCTGTTTGCTGAGAGGTTCTACCAGCACCTGACCAATACAGATGCAGATACTCACAGCCAACCATCGCACTGAGTCCAGGGACCTGAATGGAAGAGTTAGGGGAAAGACTGCAGGAACAGAAGGGGATTGCAACTCCATAGGAAGAACAATATCAAGTAACAAGACCACCCAGAGCTCGCAGGGACTAAAAGTCCAACCAAAGATTATACATGGAGGGACCCAGGACCCCAGATACATATGTAGCAGAGGAAGGCCTTCTCTGACATCAATAGAAGGGGTGGCCCTTGGTCCTGTGGAGGTTGATGCTCCAGCTTAGAAGGATGCTATAGTGGTGAGGCAGGAGTGGGTAAGTGGGTGGAAGCGTACCCTCATAGAGTCAAAGCAGACATGGTGTAAAGATGTGATGGGGGAGTTGTGGAGGGGTAACAGAGAAGGAAGACTATAATGTAAAATGTAAATGAATAAAACAACTTAAAAAATCAACAATCGCATGCTTTCCTAACCTACTGCTGTCCTTGAAAGAACACTTCGTGACCTGGTGCTAGTTCTCTCTATGGAGAGAAACAATTCCAGGACAGGTCACTACTAAGGACTTCTGAAGGAATAGTGGCATATTAAGATTTGCTGTTTTAAGGTATCGCTCTCGTTAAGAATGTGGAAGACAGAAAAAAGTATGTAAATATGTGGTCATCTGGCAAACAGTTGTGAAGTACTTGCTCTGTAAACTTTCACAATAAACCAGTTTATACAATCCTGTGCATTTATATCTGTATAGCACATCCGGGCTGCCATACTTCCTCTGGAATAGTAAATACAGGGTTTAAAGTTAAATCCTATGCCGTGTAATCAAACTTGCCACAGGCTGACATACTTCTAACACTGTAACCTCTATCAGTACAAGAAAAATATTTTTCACCATACATTGAATGTAGCATTTGAACTAGCAAATAGCCATGCGTGTCATAGCAAGGGTAGTAATGAATTGAGTTTTTCCTTTAGTGCTAATATGTGACTCTGGAAGCTTATTTCAGTGTTTTTTTCTCCAATATACAAAAATATTCTTATGATAATACACTTTTAAAGGTTAAAAAGTGCAAGGCGGGGTCTGATCCTCCCAAGCAACTCTGTTTTCTCTTTACGGAACTTAGGTTTTAAGAGTATCATTACAGAAATGTTTTGCCAACATGTGCATACCTTTAAATCCTACAACTTTTGCCAATGGCATTATTGATTGATTGATTGATTGATTGTATACAAGGGTTTTGCCTACATGGATGTGTGTTAATTGTGTGCCTGCTTGGTGCTTGCAGATGTAAAACAAGGCATCAGGTCTGAAAGTGCGGTTATGGGTGGTGTTGAGCCATCACCAAGTGAGTGCTGTAAATGAACCTAAGTTCTTCATTGCTGAGACATCTTCATTTTGAAAAACCCTCAATCAGTCTTGGAATGAGCTGAATGCATGTGAATATATGTATGGAGAGAGAGAGAGAGAGAGAGAGAGAGAGAGAGAGAGAGAGAGAGAGAGAGAATGAGAGAGAGAGAGACTGGAGAGAGTTTGTGCGTGAGTATGAACTCTGTGGATTTTGTGTCTGATTTTTCTTTTTTCTTTTCTGGTGATGGGAAACAAAAGATTGCTCTCTTGGACAACACTGGGAAGGGAGATGAGGTTTCTTATCTGTTTTAGGATTTTCCTGTGCATATCTTTCCATAATAAGTCTTCTATATAATATTGAACGTATTTTCTCTTCAATGCATTACAAATCACACTTTTCCATATACTGCTTTCTCAAATATATGGTGCTGATCCCTTTGTAATTGAAGCAACAGAAAATACAGGAAACCTACCCTCCTGTCTTTTCTGCAAGAAGGCAGCTAACTTCCCAAATGGCCAGTTAGCAAACAGAAATGCTGTCCACACTTAATTCATCAGAAAACTTTGCATTTTTTAAATATATGTGATTTTTAAAAATTTTTTTACTAGGTATTAATTTCATTTACATTTCCAGTGCTACTCCAAAAGAACCCCACCCGCTCCCCCACCCACTCCCCCACACCCACTCACTCCCACTTCTTGGCCCAGGCATTCCCCTGTACTGAGGCAGATCACGTTTGCAAGACCAATGGGCCTCTCTTTCCACAGATGGCCTACTAGGCCATCTTCTGTTACATATGCAGCTAGAGACAGGAGCTCTGGGGGGGGGGGGTACTGGGTAGTTCATATTGCTGTTCCACCTATAGGGTTGCAGGTCCCTTTAGCTCCTTGGGTACTTTCTCTAGCTCCTCCATTGGGGGGCCTGTAATCCATCCAATAGCTGACTGTGAGCATCTACTTTTGTGTTTGCTAGGCCCCAGCATAGTCTCACAAGAGACAGCTATATTTGGGTCCTTTCAGCAAAATCTTGCTAGTGTATGCAATAGTGTCAGCGTTTGGAGGCTGATTATGAGATGGATCCCTGGATATGGCAGGCTCTAGATGGTTCATCCTTTCGTTACAGCTCCAAATTTTGTCTCTGTAACTCCTTCCATGGGTGTTTTGTTCCCAATTCTAAGAAGGGGCAAAGTGTCAACACTTTAGTCTTTGTTCTTCTTGAGTTTCATGTGTTTAAGGAATTGTATCTTATATCTTGGGTATTCTAAGTTTCTGGGCTAATATCCACTTATCAGTGAGTACATATCATGTGGGTTCTTTTGTGATTGGGTTACCTCACTCAGGATGATGCCCTCGAGGTCCATCTATTTGCCTAGGAATTTCATAAATTCATTCTTTTTAATAGCTGAGTAGTATGCCATTGTGTAAATGTACCACATTTTCTGTCTCCATTCCTCTGTTGAGGGGCATCTGGGTTCTTTCCAGCTTCTGGCTATTATAAATAAGGCTGCTATGAACATAGTGGAGCATGTGTCCATCTTACCGGTTGGGACATCTTCTGGATATATGCCCAGGAGAGGTATTGCTGGATCCTCCGGTAGTACTATGTCCAATTTTCTGAGGAACCGCCAGACGGATTTCCAGAGTGGTTGTACAAGCCTGCAATCCCACCAACAATGGAGGAGTGTTCCTCTTTCTCCACATCCTCGCCAGCATCTGCTGTCACCTGAATTTTTGATCTTAGCCATTCTGACTGGTGTGTGGTGGAATCTCAGGGTTGTTTTGATTTACATTTCCCTGATGATTAAGGATGTTGAACATTTTTTCAGGTGCTTCTCAGCCATTCGGTATTCCTCAGGTGATAATTCTTTGTTTAGCTCTGAGCCCCATTTTTTAATGGTGTTATTTGATTTTCTGAAGTCCACGTTCTTAACTTCTTTATATATATTGGATATTAGTCCTCTATCTGATTTAGGATAGGTAAAGATCCTTTCCCAATCTGTTGGTGGCCTTTTTGTTTTATTGACAGTGTCTTATGCCTTGCAGAAGCTTTCCAACTTTATGAGGCCCCATTTGTCGATTCTCGATCTTACAGCACAAGCCATTGCTGTTCTATTCAGGAATTTTTCCCCTGTACCCATATCTTCGAGGCTTTTTCCTAGTTTCTCCTCTATAAGTTTCAGTGTCTCTGATTTTATGTGGAGTTCCTTAATCCACTTAGATTTGACCTTAATACAAGGAGATAGGAATGGATCAATTTGCAATCTTCTACATGAGTAAGGGCAATCTGCAAATTCATCTGGAATAACAAAAAACCTAGGATAGCAAAAACTCTTTTCAAGTATAAAAGAACCTCTGGTGGAATCACCATGCCTGACCTAAAGCTGTACTACAGAGCAATTGTGATAAAAACTGCATGGTACTGGTATAGCGACAGACAAGTAGACCAATGGAATAGAATTGAAGACCCAGAAATGAACCCACACACCTATGTTCATTTGATCTTTGACAAGGGAGCAAAAAATTATCCAGTGGAAAAAAGACAGCATTTTCAACAAATGGTGCTGACACAACTGGCGTTATCATGTAGAAGAAATTTTGCATTTAATCACCTTTGACTCAAGTTCTGTTTCACTGTGTAAGCAGGGCTTTGCTCAGTCTCTTTCCTCTGCTACAACAGTCCTGAATAATATATTCCTTGTCTTGCAATTCTGTCTGCTGAAAATTTACTTTGAAAATTGTTCATTCATTTCAGAACTGTTGAAATTCTGACATTTCCTTTAATAGTGCGACTCCTAAAAGTATCAGTATGGAAGAACTTGCAGACAGCACTAAAGAATAAATGAGTATCAGTCAGAGTTCTCAAAGGCAAACCAAGCAGCAGGCATTCTTGGGAGATTAGGCATGTACCAGTCTCAGGAGCTCTATTTCCTCTTGTTGATTCACTGTTAGTTCTTTCAGTGTGTCTAGATTATTTGTTCAGTATACACATATAAAAACAGAGGAAAAATACTTTCTTTTTTTTTCTTTCTTTTTTAAAAAATCTGTTATCTATCTATCTATCTATCTATCTATCTATCTATCTATCTATCTATCTATCTACCTACCTATCTATCTATCTATCTATCTATCTATCTATCTATCTATCTATCTATCTATTTTAAACTCCAGATTTTATTCCCCTCCAGGTCCACCCTCAGACTGTTCCACATCCCATACCTACTCCCCATCCACCCAGTCTCCAGAAGGATGTCCCCAACTTCCACCAGATGTCCCCATCAGACCTGTAAATTTCCTGGGGCCTCCAGTCTCTTGAGGGTTAGTTGCATCTTCTCTGACTAAACCTAGACCCAGAAGTCTTCTGTTGTATATATGTTGGGGCTTCATATCAGCTGGTGTCTGCTGCCTGGTTCGTAGTCCAGTGTCTGAGAGATCTTGAGAATCTAGGTTAAATGAGACTACTGCTCGTCCTCCAGGGTCATCCTCCTCCTCAGCTTCTTCTAGCTTTCCCCTAATTCAACCATAGGGGTCGGCTTCTGTGCCTTGGTTGGGTGCAAATATCTGCATCTGACTCTTTCAGCTGCTTGTTGAGTCGTTCAGAGGGCAATAATGATAGGTCATTTTTTTGTGAGTGTTCCATAGCTTCAGTAATAGTGTCAAGTCTTAATATTGATATTGTGGGAATATAATGAAAATATCTGTGAGAATTTACATTTTCTCCTTAGAGCCACAAAAGACAAGATTAACATAATGCCTTTGAAGTGATAGTTAATAAGAACTATTTTTCAATAATCCAGAGAAGTTAGACTTCAAAGACACTGTTCTTAGCAAAACAAAGGTAGTGTCAACATGATTTGTTCTTATGAAATTTAAGATAATTGCAACCTTCATCAATTTCTCATATAGACCCAGTGCAAATGTAGGAAGAAAATTATTTCACATTTCAGTAAGATATGTTTTTAGGAACTAGGAAATAAACAGACCTTAACACTTTGGGTGATAGAGGATGTTGCACTATACCATACATCCCCACACAGTGCATTCCAAGGCCTTTTATTACTTATAGGAAAATAATTTACCACTTCAGTTTGTCATGCCAAGAACTAAATTTAGACTGGTCCTCTACTTGGCAATAATAACAAGAGAGATCAATCCTCTTGATACCTGCCGATAATTCAGTCTCTGAAATTACAATAGCAGCAGATGGAAAAGTATTACTTAATTTTGTAATGTAAATCAGATATTCTAGAATATGGAAAACAAGACTTTAGAAGATATGAGAAAGAATTACAGCTCTGTGGTAGAGTAATTGTCTACCATATACAACTCCCTGAGTTGAAGCCCTTACAGGGAAACTACTCAGGGAATTTAATAACAGTATAACATTCCTGTCAGACACCCCAAACTTTTAGATGTATTGCACACAATATAGATTTTATTAAAGAAAGCTACTAAAGATACTCTTTTGATACTTCACAAATGTATAAGAAATTATTAAAAATATCAGGGTTTGAGTCTAAAGGATTATGAAAGTACAAGGACAAAGGTGGAGGAAATTTACAAAAAAAAAATTAACACGAGAAATTTACAGTAATTTTTCCAGGAATGAAACAAAATGGTATTCATTGAAAAATGAATAAATTACAGAGTTCATTGATAAATAAATAAATTACAGAAATCTCCTACACTAGTTTGTCACATATTTAATTGGAATTTTACTGATTAGATCTACATCAGTATTAACTTCCTGCTATATAGCAGACACTATTCTTAGTTGGCTCCAGGGGATTCTACAATGAACACAGCACAGATAACCTTTTTGCTCTTTTGGTGTTTCTATTACAGATACAGATGGGAATAGAAAGACATGATAGACTAACTATCAAGTCATAGAGGGAGTGTCCTCTGTGGTTATTTCTGTTTTTTGTTTGGTTGGTTGGTTTAATGCCAAAGTAACCAGTGTAGTAAACTGTTCAAAGATGATGATTGTGAATGAAAATGACTAAGTGTAATATAATATCTTTACAGGAAATCATAAGGACTTTGAATTTGCACACACACACACACACACACACACACACACACACACACACACACACAACATACACATACACACCTGTATGAAAAGAAACCTTCTGATGTTTTGACATGTTCTAGAAAGATCAGTTTGGCCATGCAGATGCTAATCCTCTGAGGAACATTGCCTAAAATAAAAAGAACAAGAACGTATTCAGTATAGGGTGTGTAATGAAGAGGAACAGAAAGAAACAAAGGGAGTCCCCCTTGGTACCTCTCCACCCTTGTACACCCTTGTGCAGTAGGACTAAGCACATTTGCTCCCACGGAGCATTTAGGAGACGATGATCCAAGGGCAAGCAACAGAGGCAGTGACAGGATCTGATCCAATTCTTAGGGAGACCAAGCTGCACACCTGCTACAGATGTGCAAGATGCCAACGTCCACACCTTCAAGTTCTGGTTTGTTATTCAGAATCTGTGAGCCCCCATGGGCCCAGGTTACTTAACTCTTTGTGTCTTGTGGTGTTCTTAACACCTCTGCTTTCCTCAATTCTATGTCCTACTCTTCCACAAGAATCCCTAGGGCAAACCAATGTTTTCTGTGGGTCTGTCCTTATAGCAGGGGTATGCAGGTAGATAGATTTTCTTTTTCTTTTTTTCTTTTCTTTTCTTTTCTTTTCTTTTCTTTTCTTTTCTATTTTCTTTCCTTTTCTTTATTCTATGGAAAATTCTACCACAGGGAAAGTGATGCACTCAGTGCCAAAGATATTCTAGTGATCATATTGAATGGATTTCCTGGATATGAAAGCATAGCAGTCCAGTGGAAAAATAGATAAATTGTTCTTTCTTGTTATTGTTGTTTGTTCTGTTCTTTTTTGTTTTTAAACCATAATTCATTGAAAGAAAAATCTATTGAATTGGTAGAGGTTGGTAAAATTCTGAGAGTAGAGGGGAAACATACATGGGTAACTAGTAAAATGTTGTAGAAACAGGTAGAATAATTCTAATGGTTCAAAAATGAGGATTTAGACTTTTCCTGTTGTGTTTATGGGAGTGGAACAAGAATTTCTGGTTTCTTTTCCAAGAGCAGTTTTCATAGATCTGGAAGACAAGGAGGTAAAGTCTGCATTGATTTCAAGAAAAAAACAACAGCAACAACAAAAACACCCTATAAATGAAAATACCAAAAGGGAGTGATCCTTGAGGGGAATATATTAAGCACAGATTTATATAGGAAAAATAACACCAGGCTTTTATAGTGATAACTGTGGTTTTTTATTTGCTTTTGTTTGTCTGGTTGTTTGCTTGTTTGTTATTGTTTTTCAGGAAAACTTGAAGGTATATTAGAGAAATGGGCATTACTGAGAAAAATGATTTAAGTTATAAGAAATTAAAAATAATATATATGTAGAGAAAATTGTCTTAAATGAGAGTCCAGATAATTCACCCTAGCTTATAAGAAGGAAGCTGGAGTACAGGAACCCATAGCAAATTGTTTATCATAATGGAGATACTTAAATATATGAATATTATTTTATAATTACTAGGCAATTTGGAGGTTCACTTGTAAATGTGCAGGTGATGCTGAATTCATATTGAAAAAAAAGGAAGAGATATGTGTTAGTGTTAAAATAAGGAGGGAAGGTGTGGCAGGTAGGTTCATAAAGAGAACTGACTGACATTTTATTACCTTCACAACTGAGGCTTATAAGGCCTTGAGAACATAATCATAATTTCAGGTAGGAGAATGAGAGACTGAGAAAGAGAGAGAGAGAGAGTGAAGGTGAGGGTGAGGGAGAGGGAGAAGGAGAGGGGAGAGAGAGAGAGAGAGAGAGAGAGAGAGAGAGAGAGAGAGAGGAAAAACAGTCCAGTAACATTTAAATCAGACCTATCACAGAGCTATATGAAATGGGGCCTTAAAGAGAAGGAAACATTTCCCCTTAGGCCATGGACATTCATTGAGAAAGGTAGTTTAAAAAGGGTTAAGAAGTAAGAAGAAATCTTTTGGTCAATCTTCCTATCTGCAATCACTGATCTGCACCCTGCTGCACAACCCACAGCTCTGCTTGTCTCTGAGGAGGTCTGCTGCCACCCAGGACAACAAGTTAAGACTCCAACACCCTAATCTCCTGCCTCCTGGAGTTCAAAGGCCCAGAAAGTATCTTAAAAAAAAAAACATAGAATAAAACTTAAAGAGATGGCTACAAACATATTAGAAGCTGACAGAAGACCAAATAGGTTGGACCAGAGAAGAATACCCTCCAAGAACATAATAATCAAAACACTAAATATAGACTAACGAAAGAATATTCAAAGTTTCAAGGAAAAAGGGCCCAGTAACATTTAAAGAAGACCTATCAGAATTAGGCATGCCTTCTCAACAGAGACTCTAAAAGGCAGAACATCCTGGACAGATGTATTGCAGACCACTAAGAGACCACAGATGTCAGCCCAGACTATCATAACCAATGAAACTTTAAATTACCATAGATGGAGAAACCAAGGCATTCCATGAACAAACCAAATTTAAAAAAAAAAAATCTACTAATCCTACCAAAAAGAGTATACTAGAAAGAAAACTCAAACTCAAGGAGGATAACTACATCCCAAAAGCACAAGAAATTGATCATCTCAAAGAAACACCCAAACCCACACAAAATAACAAGAATTAACAGCCATTGGTCATTAGTATCTCTCAATATCAATGGACTCAATTCACCATTAAAAAGACGAAAGCTCACAGAGTGTATATGTGAACAGGATCCATTGTTCTGCTACATACAAGAAACATACTTTAACAACAAAGACAGATACTACTTCTAAGTAAAGTGCTTGGAAAAGCTTTTTCAAGGAAATCAGACCCAAGAGGGGGGGGGGGGGGGAACTACAGTAGTCATTCAGAAACAAAAGAAAGCCCACATACACCTGGAAACTGAAAAACTCTACTCAAAGATTACTTGTCGGAAAAAAAATTAAAGAATAAATTTAAAGCTTTCTAGAATTCAATGAAAATGAAGGCACAGCTATCTAAACGTATTGGACACAATGAAAGCAGTGCTAAGAGGAAAGTTCACAGCACTGAGAACCTATATAAATAAATTGAAGAAATCTCACACAAGCAACATAACAACACACTTGAAAGCCCCACAATCAAAAGAAGCAAACACACCCAAGAGGAGTAGACTCCAGGAAAGAGTCACACTCAGGGCTGACATCAATATATTAGAAAAAAAGTGAACAACACAATATTCAACAACAGAAATAGCTGGTTCTTTGAGAAAATTAACAGGATAAACAAACTTTTGCAAAACTACATAAAAGAATGGGAAACAGTATTCAAATTAACAAAATTAAGGCAGAGACATAAAAACAGAAACTGGTGAAATTAAAAAAAAAAAAAAACTATCTTTAGGCCTTATTTCAAAAGCCTTTACTCCACATGATTGGAAATTATAAACAAAATGGATGGTTTTCTAGATAGATACCACTTACCAAAGATCAGGCAAACAATCTAAATAGTCCTATAGCACTTAAGGAAATAGAAGCAGTCATTAAAACCCTCCCAAACAACAAAAAAAAAGCATATGGCCAGACTTTCTACCTGACTTTCAAAGAAGATCTAATCCTAATACACTTCAAACTATTCCACAAAATAGAAACAGAGAGAATATTGCCCAACTCATTCTATGATACCTTGGTCACTCATGACAATCATTCACCATGATTAATTAGGCTTCATCACAAGAATGGTGCAACATAAAAAAACAAAATCCATCAATGTAATCCACTATATAAACAAACTGAATGAAAAAAAAATTCTCATGATCATCTCATGAGATGCTTAAGAAGCCTTTAACAAAATTCAACAATCTTCATGTAAAAAAAAATCTTGGAAATATCTGGGATACCTAAGAGTAACAAAAGTAATATACAGCAAACCAATACACAACATCAAATTAATGGAAAGAAAGTTAAATTTATTCCACTAAAATGAGGGACTAGACAATGCTGCCCACTCTACCCCTTGCTATTCAATATAGTACTTGAAATTCTAGCTAGAGCAATAAGATAACAAAAGGAGATGGAGGCAATAGAAATTTGGAAGGAAGGAGTGAAATGTCCATATTTATGGATGAAATAATAATATATATAAATGACCCCTAAAATTCTACCAGAAAATACCTACAGCTGATAAACAGCTTCAGCAATGTGACTGGATAAAAATATTACATAAAAGAAATAAGTTTCCCTCCTTTAGACAATTGATAAACTGGCTGAGATAGAAATTATGGAAACCTAACCTTTCACAATAGCCACAAATAATATGAAATATATTGATGCAACTCTAGCCAAGCAAGTGAAAGTCCTGTATGACATGAAATTTAAGTCTCTGATTAATAAATTGAAGAAGATATCAGACAATGTAAAGATCTCCCATGCTTGAGTCCACATGAATAACAAAGTGAAAAAGGCCATTTTACAAAAAACAATTTACAGATTCAATGCAATTCCCAACAAAACTCCAACACAGTTATTACAGACCTTGAAACACCAAGTCTTAACTTTGTATGGAAAAACAATCATGAACAATTAAAGAATTGTTGGAGTAATATCCATCCCTTATCTCAAGCCATAGTAACTATAGAAACATGATTAAATATTGCGTGGTTTTGGTACAGAAACAGTCAGATTGATCTATGAAATAGAATTAAAGACCCAGAAACAAACCCACACAACTAGGGATACTTGATTTTTGACAAAGAAGCTGAAACTGTACAATGGGGGAAAAAAAGAAAGTATTTTCAACAAATTGAGTTGGTCTAATTAGATGTCTGCAGGTAGAGGAATGCAAATAGATCCACACTTATCTTCCTACACAACATTCAGATACAAGTAGGTAAAATATCCCAATAAAAAATGTGATGCTATAAATCTAATAGAAGAGAAAGTAGCCCTGAATGCATTGGTACAGGAGACAGTTTACTGACAGAACATCAATGGTTCAGGCTCTAAGATCAACAATTGATAAATTGTATGTCATGAAATTGAAAAGCTTCTATAGGACAAAATGCAGCCTATACATTTGGGAAATGTTTTTACTAAATCTATATTTGACAGAGGGTTAATATCCAAAATGTATTGAAAGAATATAAAAAGTTAGACTGTAACAACCCAGGTAAACCAATTAAAAACTTGAGTACAGATCTAAACAGATGTCCCAATAGAGGAATCTCAAATGGCTGAGAAGCACTTAAAGAAATGTTAAATTGTTATTCATAAGTGAAATGTCAAGTCAAAATGACCCTGGAACCCATCTTATATCCATCAGAATGGCTAAGATCAAAAAACTCAAGGGACAGCATGTGTTGGAGAGTTTTTTGATAGCTCAGAAAATTAGAAATACTTCTAACTGAAGATACAGTTATATACCCAACAGATGCCCCACCATACCATAAGGACATGTGTTCTACTACTTTTTACAGCAGCTTTATCCACAGTAGTCAGTAACTGGAAACATCTCAGACTTCCCTCAACCTAAGAATGAAGAGAAAATGTGATCATTTGCATAATGATTCACAATGATTTAGCTATTAAAAACAAGGACGTCTGAATTTTGCATTCAAATAAATGGAACTAGAAAATAGCATCTTAAGTGAGGATACCCAGACACAAAAGTCCATACATGGTATGTACTCACTTATAAGTGTGTATTACTCATATATCCAAAGAAGCTAAACAAGTAGGAAGGTCCAACCAAGGATCTTCCAATCTCATTGGTGGGTAGGGGGAATTAAATGGTCATAGGAGGTAAATGGAGAGAGGGAAGTGGATGGGGGAGAGGATGGGGAAGAGAATGGGAATGAATGGTTCAGGATGAGGTCTGGTGAAAGACCGGAGAAAGAACCAGAAAGGCAGGAGAGTAAATCGAGATCTCTCAAGGGCAATGATTGGAAGATGGGGGGGCCATCTCAAAGACTTGCCACAGACTCATTTATGTATCAGAGAAAGTCTGAGACTCAAAGCAGTGGAGATATGGAATCTGTAGAGGTTACCTCCTGTAGCCAGACAGGATACCAACAGTGGAGACATAAGGATACTAACCTACTCACAAAACTGCTGACACAAAATTCTTCTTGTCAAAATAAAAATGCTGGGACAAATATGGAGCAGAAACTGAGCAAATGAACAATCAATAACTGTCCCATCTTGAGACACAACTCTTGGGTAAGCACCAATCCCTGAAACTTTTAATGATATTTATGTATTCAGATAGGCGACTAACATGGCAACATAAGCAACTGTATTAACAGGTTACAGGATTAGGAAGGTTGAGAACCACTGGTCAAAAAGAATACGAAAGCCAAACTTAATCTCTAAAAACCATTGTTTTTTTAGGAGACAATAAGACATAAAAATCTGCAGTCATCATAGGTTAGAGCTGATATAATAATGGCTATGACAAAAATATATCTTGGCATGGTGATTGGAAGTTTAAGTCCAGGGATTTGAAGAATGAGATAGCATAATTAACCTGGATATAGTATAACGAACTCCATGATATCTGTTTACATCTCTAGAAAGGATTTAATGATAGTCCTCAAAATAATATAATCTTTTAGGCTTGTTTTCCCTTCATAAAATGGGACTCATGGGTCAGTTTTTTAAGATTATTATTATTAACAATTTTTAATTTGCTCTTGGTAGTAGTGGTGTTGTGCTTGTGTGTGAGGATTGACAAAAGACTAAAGCAAAAAGTTAAAGAGGAGACTTAAGCTCTACGTTTAGTGAGAAACCATTCCTCAAATCATAGGACAGATTGCCTTATGTTTTCAGTTCATCCCTCAGATTGCCCTACACCCATACCAACAGATTCCAGTTTTCTCTTTTAGTACTTTCTCTTTCTGTCTTCCCCACACCTGATCCCTCCTGTTCCAAACCCAGCATCCTCCCTCAAATAGGAACATCCCCCAGTCTACTCACTATGTCTCTTCTCCTAAGAATCTATGAGGGGGAGCATTGCTAAGACTCCTAGATATGGAAGATATGGAGCCTGAAGTAGCCCTCTTCTGTAATCAGACAAGATTTTCAACAGAGAGACTGGGCAACCAATGTAACCACAAAATTTTGCACTTACAATTTATCTTGCTTAAAAGATTTGCAGGGGTCAACATGGAGTAGAAATTATGAGAATGCTTAAGAAATGGTGGGTCCAGCTTGAGACCATGAGAATGATCCCACCCATGACACTGTTAATAATATTCTGCCATATTTGTAGACAGGAACCTTGTATAATTGTCATCAGAGAGGCTTTACCAAGCAATTGATGGAAATTGATGTAAAGACCAATAGCCAAACATTAGGCAGAGCTTGGAGAATCTTGCAGAAGATGAAAAGATTTTAGGAGCCAGAGTGGTCAAGGACACCACAAGAAAACCTACAGAATCAGCTAATCTGGGACCATAGTGGCCTACAGAGACTGGGCAGCCAATTGAGCATGCATGGGATTCACCTATGCCCTCTGCACTTATGTAACAGTTGTGTAGCTTGGTTTTCATGTAGAACACCTAAAAGTGGGAGAGGGGTTGTCTCTGACTATGTTGTCTGCCTTTGGATAACTTTCCCCTATCTGGGCTGTGTTTTTAGGATAAATAGGAGATGTACCTATTCTTTCTACAACTTGACATACCTAGGCCAGTTTATATCCATGAGAGGTATCCCCTTTTCTGAAGGGAAAGGGAGGGTGAATGGATAGGGGGAAGATTGGTGAGGAGAAAACCTGGGAAAAAGAGAAGTAAGTGTAAGCTGTAGTGGTGATGTAAATTACTTAATTAACTAATTAATACACAACTAAGATATTATTTATAATCTGTGACTACTAAATATTTTAGGAAAAATTGTTTTTCTGCCTGTGTTATACCTACAATGGCAATGAAACAGAATATAGTAATTAAATAGAAAATTAATATAGTAAATATTAATTTAAATTAAATAGAAAATTAATATAGTAAATGACATATTGGGAGGTTAAATAGTAGCAACAACAACAAAACCAAAAACCCCTAAATTCACAGCCCCTCTTATCAGAAAAAATATGTATGATGAAGTGTGATTGATGAAGATACTTCTGACATTAACTTTTGGCCTCCACATACATGGCATATCCACATACATACATGGTCCATTCCCCTCCCTTTGCACACAAATGTATACACATTCAAAAACATTTAATACTTACAAACATACTCAAAAGAGAGTAAAAAAAAATTAAAGGAGAAGAAAAAAGAATGTTGTAGAAGAATTGCTACATTTTACTGATGGTTTAGCAAACAGGTACCATCTAAAACAACAAAAGAAATTAAAAAGTTCTTCAAGATGAATGTAACTTGCTCTTAAGAGTAAAATTGTAGCAATAAGAAGAAATTTTCTACAAATAATTAACCCGTGAACAATTTGTACTTGAGTACAACTGTTACTATGATATTTTACTCCTTCCAAAATCATTTTTTAAAGAGTCAGAAACTGTAAAAGAAGTGATTGAAGAAAGAGTTTTCTTCTGGGAATTGCATCTGACAAGTTGATTCAATATTTTTCACATTTATCTTTTAAGGTATCCCAGAAACTACAGGAGTAATTCCTTAATTCTAAGACACTTTGAGCCATTATTTTTTTCCTCTACTGGAATAATTAAAAGTTTGGATTTTTAGGGATTGGCTTTTCAGAATTGCATAGATGTACCCCCAAAGACCTGGCTGGTTTAGACCTGAGCCTTATTTCTTGGTTAAATGTGATATTTAGACAAATCAAAGTTCTTGAGTTGTTTTACACATTTGAGGTGTTCAGATATCTGTACCAACCTCATAGCTAAATTAAACTAACTTTATCAGGTGTCAGGAGGGATCTTATAACTCAACATGCTTTATACTTGTCTATGACAAACAATGAATGATTAATTTATAGCTATATGTATTTTTTCTTTTACTCTGAAATACCACAACAGGAAGGAGGAACGAGACATGGCTTTTTAAAAGCTGTTTTAGATATACTTCGAGTGTAGATATAAATCCTACTTTTCAAGATATAGAATATATTCTCTGGTCCTTAATGGAATCCAAGAATGGATGTTCGCTCACCCAAACATAAACCTATGGGTAAATCAAGAGTGATAATGTAATTAATCGTGGATACAAGAGGAAATTTTAAGTTTGAAAGTTTTTGAAAGATGAGGATTATAATTTATTGAGATGGCAAGGGAAATGACACAGTGAGTGAGAGGGATAAATAGTGACATGAGACAGCTTTATGAATTGGCACCTTGTATTCAGCTATTAGTTGTTTGAATGTCTTTGATGTGAAAAGTCTTCAGTTGCATCAAGTCCTCATGAAACTCAGCTACAAATTTATGCCTTACTAACAAGCTCATTATTGAGCCACTTGCTGAAGAAAACAGTAAGATTCTCTCAAAGTATACATTACTTAGAGGGTTTCACCTCAGCCTTTTTATATCCTGCCCATTTTACCTCCCAATCGAACTGCCAACCCTTGTCCTCTTCACAAAACTTCTGTGGCCAAATATCAGAGCTCTCGTCTATGTGCTTTCTTCCCATCTCTGGGATCTCTCTCTCTGTCTCTCTCTCTTGCATTTCAGCATTAAACTTAAATAGAACACTATTTATAATTTATGAGATAAGGCTAGATATAAAAATACATTCATAAGGGTTCAATGAAAAATTATTATTAATTATTTTTAAGTATTTTTTTGGTTGTGGTGCTGGTGGTGGTGCTGATGTGTGGCATAGTTAATATGGGTTTTTTATGGTTAAAATCACAGGTACATGATGGAGTCCTAATTAAAATATGCTCTAAGATCAAAAAATCAACAAATGGACCTCATAAAATTGCAATGTGTCTGTAAGGCAAAGGACAATGCTAATAGGAAAAATAGCAACCAACAGATTGGGTAAAGATCTTTACCAATCCTCCCTCTGTTATATACAAAGAACTCAAGAGGTAAGACTCCAGAGAATAAAATAACCCTATTAAAAATGAGGTACAGAGCTAAACAAAGAATTTTTAATGGCTGAGGAACAACTAAAGACATGTTCAACATCCTTAGTTATCTGGGAAATGCAAATCAAAACAACCCTGAGATTCTACCTCACACCAGTCAAAATGGCTAAGATCAAAACCTCAGGTAACATCAGATGCCAGGGAAGATGTAGAGAAAGAGAAACATTCCTTCATTGCTGATGGGATTGCAAGCTGCTACAACCACTCTGGAAATCAGTCTGCTAGTTCCTTAGGACCATGCTATCCCACTTCTGAACATATACCCAAAAGATTCCCCAACATAAAACAAGGAGACATGCTCCACTATGTTCATAGTAGCTTTATTTATAATAGCTAGAAGCTAGAAGGAATGCAGATGCCCTTCAACAGAGAAATGTATACAGAAAATGTGGAATATTTACACAATTGAGAACTACTCAGCTATTAAAAACAATGAATTTATGAAATTCTTAGGCAAATGAATGGAACTAGAAAATATTATCACAAGTGAGGTAACCCAATCACAAAACAAACCACATATGGTATGTACTCACTGATAAGTGGATATTAACCCAAAAGCTTTGAATACCCAGGATACTATATACGGATCATACCACGCTCAAGAAGAAAGAAGACCAAAGGGTGGGTGCTTCAGTTCTTCATAGAAAAGGAACACAATACTCACAGAAGCAAATACAGGGAAAAAGTGTGGAAAAGAGACTGAAATAAAGGCCATCCAGAGGCTGTTCCACCTCGGGATCCATCCCATATATCCCTATCAAACCCAGACATTATTGTGGATGCCAAGGGCTTGCTGACAGGATCCTGTTATATCTGTCTTCTGAGATGCTCTGCCAAAGCCTGACAAATACAGAGGCAGATGCATTGGACTGAGCAAGCAGTCCCAAATGGAGGAGTCAGAGAAAGGACTGAAGGAGCTGAAGGTGTTTGCAACTCCATAAGAAGAACAACAATATCAACCAACCAGACCTCCCAGAGATCCTAGGAACTAAATTACCAACCAAAGAGCACACATGGAGGGAACCAGGACTCCAGCTGCATATATAGTAGAGGAAGGCCTTGTCAGACATCAATGGGAAGAGAGGCCCTTGGTCTTTGGAAGGCTGGATGCCCTAGTGTAGGATAATTCCAGGGTGTGGAAGTGGGATCGGGTGGGTGGGTAGAGGAACACCCTCCTAGGAGCAGGGGAAGAGGGATGGGATAGGAGGTTTCAGGGGAGGTGAACCTGGAAAGGGGATAACATTTGAAATGTAAATAAAGAAAATAGCCCATTTAAAAAAATTATCTGTGAGCCAATGGGGGGATGTGGAAGAGTTACATAATTGCATCAGAATTACCACAGTATATAAAACATAAGAGTTTATCTGCAGCACTTCTGCTCAGTGCCAGCATAGGTTCACCTTGGGCACAGAGTCGGCGGACACCCTGAAGGTCCCCTAGAAGACTCCCCATGCTATCTTAGGACCACCAGTGATTGGAACACAACTTCTGTTCTAATCCATTCGCATGGGACGTGAGACAGCATCAGGAAAGCAGGAAACCCGGCCTGACCAGGGTCACAAGTCCCTTCCAGTCAGTGCCAGCACTAGGTCACCTTGGGCGCAGAGTCACTGGACACCCTGAAAGTCCCCTATAGGACTCTCCACGCGATCTTAGGACCACCAGTGAGTGGAACACAACTTATGCTCCAATGCAGCACTCCCATTTCGCCCAGTCCTGGGCACCCCAACACATCCGAAAAAGCTAGACCAGGATATAAAAGCATATCCCATGAGGATGGTAGAGGACATCAAGAAGGAATTTAATAACTCACTTAAAGAAATACAGCAGAACACTGCTAAAGAGTTACCAGTCCTTAAAGAAAAACAGGAAAACAAAACCAAACAGGTAGAAGTCCTTAAAGAAAAACAGGAAAACAGGTGATTGAAATGAACAAAACAATACTAGACCTAAAAAGGGAAGTAGACACATACACACACACACACACACACAAACACACACACACACACAAAAAAAAAAAAAAAAAAAAAAAACCTCAAGTAAGGCAACACTGGAGATAGAAAACCTAGGAAAGAAATCTGGAAACATAGATGCAAGCATCAGCAAGAGAATACAAGAGATGGAAGAGAGAATCTCAGGTGCAGAAAATTCCATAGAGAACATCAGCACAGCAATCAAAGAAAATGCCAAATGCAAAAAGATCCTAACTCAAAACATCTAGGAAATCCAGGACACAATGAGAAGACCAAACCTATGAATAATAGGAGGAGATGACAATGAAGATTTTTAAAATAAAGGGCCAGCAAATATCTTCAACAAAATTATAGAAGAAAACTTCCCAAACCTAAAGAAAGAGATGCCCAGGAACATACAAGAAGCCTACAGAACTCCAAATAGACTGGACCAGAAAAGAAATTCCTCCCGACACATAATAATTAGAATAACAAATGCACTAAATAAAGATAGAATATTAGCAACTTTACTCAGGACATATTCTACATTGATAGCATCTCCAATATCTTGGTGTCTCCAATACAACTTTAAAGTCACAGCTTGTTTTTCCATAGTCTGGAATTTATACATTATTTTCTGTGTTCCAACAAAGAGGTTTGGTTAATTCTCCATATCTACCCCTATGTAGCACACTACACTCTCTTTGACTCCACTCCACTGATCATAATCTTCTTGGTGATTATCATCTGATACTGGCATCCTCAATAATCTGGGGCCTTCTACCACAACTAAGCTTCACTAATAGCTTCTCTTGGTCTCTCTTCATGTATTCAAGTCCTAATTTCTTTGAATGACTCCTTTAGTCCTTGTCCATGAACTGCAACTAAAGCTGCAGCTTCATCAATGGACTTTCCTAATTCCCAAGCCTCAGCTTCTCTCCATGACCTCTTCTAACTTCAAAACCAGTACCACCTGGGTGATTCTTATGCAAAATCAAGTCTAGATGCATCACAAGTTACAACCTTGGATATTTCTGGAACATGGCTTCTTTATGCT
Organism: Mus musculus; assembly: GCF_000001635.26. Lineage (NCBI taxonomy): Eukaryota > Metazoa > Chordata > Mammalia > Rodentia > Muridae > Mus > Mus musculus. Next base: position 101,433,109 of record NC_000074.6, read on the forward strand.
CTCCAAAATCACTTCCCAGAAGATTTCTCCTCAGTTAGGCTGGACCCAGATAAGGACCAAAAGCAGACACATTCTTCACCAAAACACCATAAGGTCTATCTCTAGATAACATACTATAATTCTTCTCATCTAAAGTCTCTTCATCCAGGTCCCTGCAGTGCAAAATAGCCTCATCACCATGTTTTTCCATATTCCTACTAAGATTTCCTATTTAGCCCCTTTAAAATATTCCATTTCTTTCCAAATCCAAAGTCTCAAAATCCACATTCCTCCAAACAAAAACATAGACAGTCCTATCAAAATACTCAACTCCTGGTAGTAAATCTAAGTTTAGATTTCATTGAACAAGGCAACTTTTATAAAGGACTACATTTAATTGGGGCTGGCTTACAGTTTCAGAGGATCAGTCCATTATCATTGTAGCAGCAAACATGGAAGCATGGAGGCAGACACAGTGTTGATGAAGCCAAGAGTTTAACATCTTGATCCAAAGGCAGCAGTAGTGGGGCGTGTCTCTCCTACACTGTGCAGAGCTTGAGCACTGAGATCTCAAAGCTCATCCCCACAGTGACATGCTTTCTCTAACAACATGGTGAAACTTACTCCAAAAAGCCCTACCTCCTAATAGTGCCACTTCCCATAGTCAAACTATCACAAGAACTATATGGATAAAATACACTTTGGAGTTTGGGGATGAACTGAGATAAACTTAAAAGCAGGAATATGGGAGCCTATGTGCATTGACCCCCAACTTCCTATCTTACTCTTACTTCCTTCCAAGCTGTGTACTGGCTTCCGGCACAGAGATATGAGTACTCACTGATTCACTGCTTATTCTGAGATCTAATGAAGAGCCAGAATCTGAAAGAATGAATAATTTATAAAGAAAACAACTTATTTCTCATAGCTTAGGAGTCTAAAATGTCTCAGAACATGATGCTGTACTTAGGTGATCATCTTTGTTGCATGATGATACTGCATCAAACATCATCAGCATGTTTGAACAAGAGCAACAGAGACAAGGAGAGCTCAAGTAATCAAACTCAATTCTCTGGAAGACCATTCCCATGATAACTAAGTTCCAGGATAATGACATTATTGTAGCTATTAGGGATATTTCCTTTAGTCCTAGCTAGCTCTCAACATGCCTATCTCCTAATCTTGTCATAATGAAAATTATATTTCAACATGAGTTATGCAAGGATCACCCACACAAGCCAACCATGTTGGTTATATTTTATAACAGGCAGTAGAGGATAGAAAAATTCAACATGAATTATGAACACCATTGGCTTTATTACATGGAAGGCAGCTACAGCAAGCACATTTAGGCTCATGCTGTTCATTCTCAAAGCTCAAGGTTACAGACATTCTTTGGTTAAGCCTTAGCATCATTAATAGTAGACAGCATGATCATGAATATGAGTGAAATGAAATCCATATAGATTAATATGTATCGTGTGGAGAAATATGCACTTTACCTTAAGAACTAAAGAGCAGAATAGATTTTCTACAGACACAACATGCTCTAGTATCTCATCTCTCCAGGATCAGCTAAGCTCAAGCAGTATTTAGTGACCAAGTGAAGAGGAAGAAAAGCCTTGGAGGTGACTTGGCCACCCTGGTAAAGCTCAGAACAGTGTCAGAATGGATGCAACTAGAGAGCTGGAAGTCTGTATTCTGGACTATAGCTTAATTTCTGTATGATCCTCTTCTACTTCAGCACTTTTCCAGGATACTCTATGGCAGTGGTTCTCATACTGCCTAATGTTACAACACTCTAATGTAGTTCCTAATATTGTGGTGATTCCCTAACCAAAAAATTATTTTCATTGATACGTCATAATTTTAATTTTTCTACTATTATGAACCATATACGTGTTTCTCTGAGGTCTTTGACACCCCAGTGAAATGTTGTTTCTTTGATTCCAAATATGTCATGGATGAGAACACAGTTGAGAACAATTAGCCTATTGTATCAGGATAATATACCTCTGCTGATTTAGTTGAATATATTCCATATAAAGGAGAATGATAGATTTCTAGTATTCCATCTTCTTGTTCTCTGTTGATCTTCTAAATTCCCTAAAAATGTATTAAAATCCAGACTTGTTTGTAGTCTCTGAGCCTTTCATAATGTTTTTAAGATTTTGGCTTAATAGATATGAATGTCTAGACTATCTGCAGATTTGAAAAGTTTTCTGTCACTAATTTTCCTTTATCCAATTCATTCTGAATTACCACAATATATACATTGATGAATTACAATTAGCCTATACAATTTTATATTTTGCATGTCTTTTAGTGTGTGCATTTTTCTCCAATGCCTATGGTTTCAGAAAGAATGATTGTCTTTCAGATCAGTGGTTTGTTGTTACTCTAAGTTAACAGTTGTATAGCTCTAGGAAAAAATTCTGTTCAATATCTATAATATTAACTCCCATCTTCCTTGTTTTATTTTTCTAAAACAATTAGTTTCAGTATTACATCTTTCATACATTTTTGCTGTTATTTTCTATAACTCACTGAGCATTTTTTCAAACTGAATGAAACATAGAAACATTTTTTTTAAACATCCTGATCAGCCAGTTCATAGATATCCACAAATTTAGGATTGGCAACTGTCCTTGATTGTTGTTGTTGCACTGTGTTTTTCAACTGTGTAGCTTAGGTCTCCAGCCAATGGATGAAGCTTTAGTAATGGGGTCTGAAGGAAATGAGTGTGGCCATATGTGCCAAGTTGTTTACTGCCTTGCCCGAGCATATGCAGTGAGGCTGCCTGTGTGGGCTGCCTGCCAGGCTGGACTGTTCCTCGTGATGGGGACCTGTCAGCTTATCAGTGACCTACCTGAATTCGTGCCTGGAGTGTGTGTGAATTCTGATTGGATGAGGTGGGGGGAGCTAGAAGGAGGTCAGCAGGCCGAGGATAGGAATTTTGTTGTTTAGCCCTTGCCCTAAGTAGAAGCTAGTTGTAGTAAGAGAAGCTGTTGTAAGGGGAGTTTTGTAAGAAAAGTGGCAAGAAGGAGAACAAGTAAAGAAGCTGTTGCGTGAACCCTACTTGGTGTCCATGTCGTTCCTGTCGCCACCGACTCAAAATACTGCAGCAGGGTCAGCTTGATTAGGCCTAGAAGTGATATTATAAATGCCAAGGAAGAATTCTGAAATTTGAAGGACTGGATCTGTGAGTTCCATTTTAGAGCAAGTAGTTTCACTGATCCTGCTGCAGTGATCTTCAGAAAATATATGTGAGGATTTCTTCTTTCCCATGTAGAAGGGTTTCTCCAGCATGCAATCCCAGTGTTTGGCAAAGAAGTGACAGGAATAGTATAAAACCGTCCCTCCCTTCTGCAGTGGATCTTTACCACCAAGCTGTACCAGCTGCTGCATGGCATCACCCAGATCTCATAGTGCATGTGAAGGTGGTTTTGGCAGGGTCATTTGTCCCACTTGGTGTGTCTGTGACAGTATGAGATTTGGAGACTATTGCAGCTCTCCTTTGTTAAGTTAATATTACTTCTAGAAACCAATGAATCAATAGATATAAAAATAGTTTTCTTTTGTCTTTCTCATAAAGTGTCTCATTTGTTGTTATTATGTTGTTAAGGTGTGCTTCAATAGAGAAACAATCTGCCTTTTGTAGAACTTTTAAAGAATATTGTGCGTGTGTGTGTGTGTGTGTGTGTGTGTGTGTGTGTGTGTTAAGTATTAAATTGATCTAAAAGCTAGAGACATCCAATGAGCATTTTGGGGGAAAATGTGGTATTTTTTTATACTATTAACATTTTATTTTCCTAATTATATACATTTAAGAGATTTTCAAATCAGAGTTATTTTGACAAATTAAAGTCCCATTACAATCTACGACTGATTTCATTAATCTCAATTATTAAACAAAGTACATGGAAATCAGAGTTAAGATAATGTCACAGGTCATTTTGCTTTGGTGACTGACAAGCTCATCTAGTTCTTCAAATCAGAACACAGAGTGGAATATTTTCTCCCTGTCCTAGGCCAATTCAGAGTTGTTTGTCCACTTGCTTGGGTGCAAATGTTTACTAATCCTGAGGTCAGTTTTAGTCAATGTGAGTGCACCATCAAACGTTTAAGTAAGAGAATTAGTGGTTTCCAGTCCACTGTCTCCAAATGCTGTCTACAGAAACCTTGGCATAGCCATAGATTTGTCCCCCGTATTTTTTGTTCAGATCAAAGAAACAACACTGCGTGGTATTAAAAATTCCAGAAATCTCCTGTGGCTTATAAAAGGGAAAGTGGCATCAGAGTCAGTGTCTTTTTGCACACCTGGCATTTGTGTTCAATTTTAGAGTGTAAGAGGAGGACCAACAGCTTAAAGTTGCTATTAATATTTCAAATGATCAGAAAAGTTATTCTTTCTTATTTATTTATGTATTTATTTATTTATTTACACTACAAACACTGCTCCATCTCCTGCTACCTCCTCTGAGTCCTCTTCCTTACTCCTCTGGGAGGGTGAGGCCCCCTCCTGATTATCCCCACCCTGGCATGCCAAATCTGCCAGATTAGGCACATCTTTTCCCTTTATGAAAGAGAAGTCAGCTATATAGACTGAGCTGCATGTCTGATACATATGTGCCAGGGGCCTTGTTCCAGCTTTAGTTGGTGGCTTAGACTCTGAGAACTCTCAAGGGCCCAGGTGAGTCGTGTCTGCTGAGCTTCCAGTGACATTCCCTTCCCCGTTGAGGCCTTCAATTCTTCCCCCAAGTCCTCCATAAGTGTTCCCAAACTCCATCCAATGCTTGCCTTTCTGTGTCTGCAGAAATCTCTCAGAGGACAGTTATTCTAGGCTCCTGTCTGCAATTACAACAGAGTATCATTAATAACCTCAGAGATTGGTGCTTGCCCATGAGATGGGTTTCCAGTTGGGCCAGTTATTGGTTGGCCTTTCCTCAGTCTCTGCTCAGTCACTTCATTTCTTTTACACAGGACAAATTGTGGGTTGAAAATATTATGGGTGAATTGGTGTCCTTATCCTTCTAGTGAGAATCCTGCTTGACTACAGGAGGTAGCCTCTTCACAATCTCTGTCCCCACTGTTAGGTGTCTTGGTTAAGGTCACCTGCACTGGTTCCTGGGATCCTCCCCTAACCTAGGTTTCTGGACTTCCTAGAGATTTTCTCCTCCCCAATGAACCCTGGAAGCTGTAGAATTCCATTCATTCTCCTGGCCCTCTGAGCATCTCTCCTGTCTCTCCACAGACCTGATCCTGCCTCCTAATTCTCGTCCTCCTCCCCTTTCTCACCCAATTTTATTCCCCCCTCTGCCACCTATGACTATTTTGTTTCCCCTTTTAAGTGTTATTCAAGCATCTTTGCTTGAGACTTCCTTCTTGTTTAACTTCTTTGGGTCTGTGGAGTGTTTCATGGGTATTCTGTACTTTGTGGCTAATACCCATTTATCAGTGAATACATATCATGTATGTCTTTCTGGGTGTGGATATCCTCATTCAGGATGATATTTTTCTAGTCCCATCTATTTGTCTGCAAAATTGATGATGTCCATATATTTAAAAGCTAAATAGTATTCATTCTTAGGTCATAGGAGTTCTGGGTTGTTTCTAGTTTCTGGTTATTACAAAAAAGCTGCTATGAACACAGTGGAGCATGTGTTCTTGTGGTATGGCATCTTTTGTTTTTATGCCCAAGAGCAGCATAGCTGGGTCTTCACATAGAACTATTTCCAATTTTCAGAGGATACAAATTGGAAAAGAAGAAGTCAAGGTATCACATATTCAGAAGCGATCCTCAAACTTCTACCACAGAACTACTACAGCTGGTAAACAACTTCAAAAATGTGGCTAGATATAAAATTAACAAAAAGAAATTAGTAACTGTCCTCTATACAAACGAGAAAGGGACAAAGAAAGAAATTAGGAAAACAACTCCCTTCACAATAGTCACAAAAATATACAATATCTTGATGTAATTCTAACCAGAACCAAGGCTCAGGGAATGTTGAAGAGAAGGAGACAAAAAGGTTGTAAGAGCCCAAGGATGGGGGATTTGCTGTGGGATTGTATCTCCTAGTAATATCAGAAGTTATACCCATACAATTTCAGTGATATGACTGCCCTAATGTGAGTTGAACATGGATGCACCAAAGGACAGATTAAATTAGAAGTGGTAAGCCCACAAGGACTGAATTCTACAGAAAGAAGAATAGACAACTCAGGAAGCAGGGATCAGGAGAACTTGGGAAGAGCAAATCAATGAGCTGTCCAGGGTCAAGTAGTCACACCCAAAACCATAAATGTAACATTATACAGTCTAAACAGGTTACATTTAGGAAATATATATAGATATACACATGTGCATACAACAACAATTAGTGAAAAGAGAGGCAATGGATTTTATAGAGAATAGGGAGGGACATATTGGAGGCTACAGAGGAAGGAGAAGGGAGAAATGTAGTTATATAATAATCTCAAAATGAAGAAACTGAATTTCTTCCCCTTCCCCTTTCTCCCCTTACCCTTCCTCATCTTCCTCCTCCTCCTTCTTCAAATTTCTTCAAAATAATACTTATTCTACAGCCTCCATCTTGAATAGCTGGGGCCTTATATTAATGAAAAATACTTCCTGGAGCATGCAGGCATGTTCAGTATGTTCAGTATGGCCTGAAGTCTTTGTGCCACTTGCTGTCTGCCTGCACTGTCTTTTGAGCTTCTGTGCCGTCTTTGAGTCATCTAGTGCAAATAAGTTCCACTATTATACAGCACTTTCTGCTTAAGCATCATTTGGTACCAAATTTAAATCTGCCTCTTTGCTGCTGCCTACACATTAGGTCAAAATAAGATCACACTGACAGTTTTACAATGTGCATAGAACTTGACATTCTCTTAGACTCATCTAAACTATAAAATACAGAGAAATCACAAAGAAAGGCTGTCACCTAGTGATCTCTAAAACAAGAGAGACCCCCACTGACATGCAAAAGATGAAGCTCCATTATTTAAGTGGAGAAATAATTGAAGTAATGAAATCACCACCTAGATTTTTTTCCAATTGATTATTTCCCCTTATTAATTAAATTATTTACCAACATTATGAAAGTATATAATTTTATGAATAATAACAATAATAATAAATGGGCCACTTGAAATATCTGTAAGTCATTGAATTAAAATAAGTAAAGGCTTTATTGTTCTTATTTGTATGAAGGTTATTTTGTTATTACTGTCAATTCCCTTTTTGATCCTGCATAACCAACAAAATGTTCTAGAATCTTCCAAGTGAGCTTTTCTCCTTTGTAAGAGTTTAGCACACGTTTTCTAGCTGTGTGCTTTAGTAGACATTCTTCAAACTTATTATATATAATCATTTCACATTACTTCTCAGTGTCTGTATTTACTTCAAAACATGTATTCTCTTCAGGGACAATTCCAGTAATTTATATAACTTGACATCTTATGAATTTATATATATATATATATATATATATATATATATATCTTATGAATATTAGTTAGATCTTTGTTGTAATATATAACACCAACATTTATTATGTTCCTAGTTTATAAGTACAGTTATAGATAACAGTTACTCTTTAGAATAAATTCATGGTTCATTAATAAATAAATATATGATTTAGTGTAATGTCATATAGATGGAAAAAAGGAAATAGTGGGTGTCTCACCTTCTAATTTCCAATCATAAGAAAATAAAACTCCATGGAGTATAAAAAACAATATTGTGTATACATATTTGTACATAGCACTCTATTTATTTATAATATACATAATACCAACTATAGATTAAACTACCACAATATTTAATGTTACGAACTGAAAAGCACTATGAGCAGTATGCGAATGTTAATTGCTTGAATTATTTCAAATACCGGTGACACAAGCATTATTGTAAAATTGCTACTTTTACTATCCCATTTATCAGACAAAGAGCCAGGAGTCAAGAATGAAGTTCTTTTTCTCCAACATCACTTCCATAAGAAGTAGTATTATTGTTCTACATGTTTTACAAAAGGCTGACATCCTATACTTCCCTCTTTTTTTTTTTTTTTTTGTACAGACGATTCACTGAGATTTTGTTTCCCATGTAGATAGAAGACATTAGTTACATAGGGCTTTAATTACCAATCTGACCCATTATATATCATACTTTGCCCAACTTTATAGGAAACAGCTCAGACTGCACACAAGTTAGAAAATAGGTTATTAATAAGTATAGTTTTCTGTCACGAGGCATCTAACTTGATTCTTACATTTCTGTGAAGCTAAATGTTGTATATTTCTTTGTTATTCGTTTATGTCATATTGCTCTAAACTGTCAGGAGTATTACACTGTTAAAAATACCCCATGAATTGAACATGTTTTTCCCTAAACTTACGACAGGCCGTGTTTTGATTAAATCATAATATGCCAAAAATATATATAGAAATGTATATATTTTTAGGTAATTAACAGTTGGAATTAGAGATGAATGGCACTTCCTCCCCCTTACCAGTTGCTTGGTGATTATAACTATATTTTTGTCCAGGCCAATTTTTATCATCAGCCTTTCTTGGAGACACTTAAAGCCACTTCATCGCTTCAGCTGCTGCAATTCATCTGACTTTATATAGGGACGATACATATCGGTGTTGAAGTCAGTCCAGAAAAATGCTTCCATTTAGGAGTCCCAGGCCCTAGTGCCATTAATCACACCAGTGAAATTCACCTATTTTAACAGTAATTGATCCCATAGATTAAATAAAATTCTTTGCTTCCTCTTACTAGAGAACACCTTCAAAGTGTGTTGCTTTTAATAGTCTTCATTTCATACCATGACTTATTTTATTCCTCAATGATGATACTAACCCACATTCAACTGGACATCTGTAAAAGCAAAAATCACACAATCCATACCTAGGTGATATGAAGCCTGAACTTCTCTGTTTCAAGTCTGGACAAACTCACAATCCGGGAATCAAGACTACTTTACTTCCAATGTGCACTCTTTGTTTTGAAATGTGCTTTTTGTTTTGTTTTGTTTTGTTTTGTTCTGTTTTGTTTTGTTTTGTTTTTACATTCAGAAAACATTTCCATAAGAGGGGAATATTCTCAGCAATACTCCCATCAAATCCTAATAACCCTGACTGACTGTGTTCCTCTTCCTTGTTGAAAAAACAAGACAACATCTGTGGTTTAGTACTTAATTTTTAACTTTGGGAGAAAATAGTATAAGAAACCAGCCTTGCTGGAATCGTTTCTCTCAGTCAGAGATAATTTGACTCTGGTATCAAATCAAATCAAAAAAATTTCTCAGACAAATATCATGTAGACTTTCCCACAATTTTCCCAATGCTTTCATAATTTCACATTTTTGTATTTCAGTACATCATCCATTTTGTGAACGCTTTTGTATGCAGTGTTAAGATGGTACCTACTTTCTGTCTTCTCTTGGTAGACAGATCGCTTTTCAACATAGACTGAAAAGACTGTCGTTTTCTTTTTATTTTATTATTTTATTTATTTACATTTCAAATGCTATCCCCCTTCTCAGTTAACCACCCTATCCCCTCCCCAGGGCCCCCTGCTTCTATGAGAGTGACCCCCACCCTCCCACTCCCTCTAGCCTCAGCACCCTTGCATTCCCCTACACTAGGTCATGGAGCCTCCACAGGACCAAAGGGCTCCCCTCCCATTCATGCCAGATAAAGTAATCCTCTGATACATATGCAGCTGGAAACATGGGTCACTTCATGTGTACTCTTTGGTTTCTGGTTTATTTCCAGGGAGCTCTGGGTGTTCTGGTTGGTGGATATTGTTCTTCCTGTGGACTTGCAAACACCTTCAGCTCCTTCAGTCCTTCGGTCCTTTCCCTAAGTCCTCCATCTGTGTCCCTGTGGTTAGTTCACATCTGCATCTGTATTGGTCAGGCTCTGGTAGAGACTCTCAAGGGACAGTCATACCAGGCTTCTGTCAAAAAGCACTTCTTGGCATCAACAATAGTGACTGCTGATTGGTGTAGTCTCCCCTCCCCCAGCCTGAAACCTGCTTGCTCAGGGGTGGAGCTTCCTGCTCATTCGTTCTGCCACGCCCACTGCTGGACCATGCGCTTTGCTGTTGGTGCCACCACGTGCTCACCCTACTACTGGATTCCGAGATTATTCGGCGGGAATCAGGTCCCCTCCCCCTTCCTTCATAACTGAGTGTTGCAACAGTAAAAATTGAGCTTTGATTAGAATGACTGTCTTCTCTTCCAGGTTTCCAAAATGCCTTTCCAGGCTAGAACCCATGTTGTGATCTGCTGGCCGGACATAACAGATTGGGAGAGTCTCTGGATGGCCATTCCTTCAGTCTTGTTTCACTCTTTGTTCCTGCATTTCCTTTCGAGCCTACCATGTGGTTGCTGGGAATTGAACTCAGGAACTCGGGAAGAGTAATCAGTGCTCTTAACCACTGAGCCATCTCTCCAGCCACATCCTACATGTCCTTTTGAAAGGAAAAATTTTGAATTAACATATTTTAAAAATTTTTTTATTAGGTATTTTCCTCATTTACATTTCCAATGCTATCCCAAAAATCCCCATGGCCACCCCACTCCCTTACCCACCCACCCCCCCATTTTGGCCCTAGCGTTCCCCTGTACTGGGGCAGATAAAGTTTGTGTGTCCAATGGGCCTCTCTTTCCAGTGATGGCCGACTAGGCCATCTTTTGATACATATGTAGCTAGAGACAAGAGCTCCAGGGTACTGGTTAGTTCATATTGTTGTTCCACCTATAGGGTTGCAGATCCCTTTAGCTCCTTGGGTACTTTCTCTAGCTCCTCCATTGGGGGCCCTGTGTTCCATCAAATAGCTGACTGTGATCATCCACTTCTGTGTTTGCTAGGTCCTGGCCTAGTCTCACAAGAGACAGCTATATCAGGGTCCTTTCAGCAAAATCTTGCTAGTGTGTGCAATGGTGTCAGCATTTGGAAGCTGATTATGGGATGGATCCCTGGATATGGCAATCTCTAGATTGTCTGTCCTTTCGTCACAGCTCCAAATTTTGTCTCTGTAACTCCTTCCATGGGTGTTTTGTTCCCAATTCTAAGAAGAGGCAAAGTGTCCACACTTTGGTCTTCGTTCATCTTGAGTTTCATGCCTTTAGCAAAATTGTATCTTATATCTTGAGTTTTTATGATGGGTCGGTGACACTCTCCCTCAACCAGAGGCAGTGCTTATACTCTGGATATATTCTCTACAGGTTCTCTCTCCCCTTTGTTAGATACTTCAGCTAGTGTCATCCCTGTTGGGTCCTGGGAACAGTTTAGGTTTCCAGAATCTGGGACATTCTAGTGACTACCCCCAGTTCTCCATCCTCATCTGCTACACACCAACTTTCAATTTTCTGATCTCTTGACATCTCCTCCCACACCTGATCCTTGCTCCCTTTCCCTCCCCCTCTTCTATTCATGCCAGATCCCTCTATTCCTCTACTTCCCAAAATTACTTTCTTCCCCCTTAGTAGGAATGAAATCATTTTCTACTGTATGTCTTTTCAAGGGAGTAACTGATTATATATTCATGATTTATTCACCTGCAGACTTACATTTTTAGTCCTTAAGTCCTGAGGAAAAGACAAAGGTGTGAATGCCAGAGAAGTATAAAGAACCAGTAAATATTCTAACTCCTACGTGCTCTCTGCTCTCTGTGAATTTACACACACACACACACACACACACACACACACACACACAAACTCATAAATGAGAAAAAAATCTTGTTTTTACTGTGGATACTCCCATATGGTAATCCAGTCAGTCTTCACAACTTGGAACTGAGATTAGCATATTAAAGCTCCTCTAATGACAAGTTACATCTGTTAGGCCCTAACCCCCACAGAAATGGTAGAAGGTCACAGATACCTTCATCACCTCCTACAGTAGGATATACAACAGTATGGAAGCCACTCATTAATAATATCACATTCAATTGTTTTAAGCCCACATGTGTTCTCAATTGAACACTTAAAAGAAGTGTTAATTGTGAATACAATTTTAAAATTAAAGCCACAATTCTGAGAAAATTCTCACCTGTCTAAAAATATGTTGGCACTAAAGAGATTATCCCATGTTCTCCATATTCAGACACAGCTTGTACAGTTGACAAACCATGGGTGTTGGTATTACAGGAAAGAACATTTAGAAAACAGTAGTAATACCACTTAATCAATCAAAAATATGTATATTATAGTCCGAGTTCCCCAAAGCCAAGGTTAGGAGAAGCACGCGGTGAGCAGAAAGTCACAAATGAGAGAGGAAGGAAGGAATGCAGCATGAACGAGGTACCTGCTGCTATTCAAGGAATGCAAGGGTCAATTTCATTAGAAAACCCTGAAGGCCAGCTCAGAATATGCCTCATTTTAGCCTCTAATCAGGAAGAGAAACAGACATGAATCCGTATTATGACACCTTCTCACAAGAGCAGTTAAAACAACACAAGCTTTATCATTACCTGCAGACATGTTCTGCTGTGTCTCTTCAAAAGTCACCATTTTATGCGTCAAACAAGTCCAAGGGTTGACTCTGCATTGTAGAATGGACAGGCTCCTCCTCCTCCTCCTCCTCCCCCTCCTCCTCCTCTTTGTCCTCCTCTCCCTCCTCCTCCTCCTCCTTCTCCTCCTTTATTCTTTTTTTGGCCTGTAATTTCTTGAAATATTCTGGATAATAAAAGAATGTATTTAAATTATTTTCCCCAGTACATACAAATACCATAAGTAGAGTAACCTGTTTAAGATTAGCTATGGAATTGACTGTTATACTCTTCCTGTCACAGCTAATATTATCTCTTTGTTACACGTTTGTTTGTTTTTTACATATCCACGCCTTGCCTGGGGAGTCACATGGCCCATCTAAAACAAAAACTGAGTGAGGGAGCTGAGCTAGTATTATTGTCCAAATAGTAAAGTCCCTATCTTTCTGTATTTTGCAATTTATCCCAATAAAGTCCATTGGCTTCAGCAAAGTAATTACAGGATGAATGGTTTGAATCTACAGATACATATATGGTTGTATTCTATGCTTCAGTTATATCTAATGCTGCCAGAGAATCTAATTTTTGAAACAGGTATTTTTTTTTAAATTTACTGTCCTACCTTAGATATAAAATTTTCAAGTTTTCACACCTCTTTTATTAAAAAAAAAATCCATTGCAACTGAACCTTTAAAAAATAAATAAAAATAGGGATGGTCCCCTTTAGGAATGAGTGCAGGTCTATAACTCAAAATCAGAGTGTGTCAGGTACTATATGCCTTGACATGTGGGGCATATTTGAGGAACTCTGGAGCACCAAAAATTCTATAGTCAGCTTAATGAATACAGACTCTAAGCTGGCCCATAGCTACCCAAGTGTGCAGCCAGGATTGGAAGTAGCCTCATGACTCCTGAATGGTGTTCTTCCCACAGCACAGGGCCCCAGTCCACCTAATTACACCTCACAGGCCTCCCAGAAGATGGCAACCCCATAAATCTCTTTGGTGGACTTTCACAACACAAATCAGTCTCCGTTACTATTGCTCCAGCAGGATTTAGAGGCTAGAGCAAAGCAGGCTCCCTACCACTACTATGGAGATAAATTGTTCCACAAAGAGTTGTGTTGCCTTAAATAGGCCATATCAAAGCACTTATCTGTAGACCAGGAAACACTACAAAGGCAGACCACCAAACCCAAGAAGAATGAGGATGGTAGAAATCAGAGAAATGGGAGCTGATAAACAATTAGTATAAAGTATGAAAACTATTTCTATGCATCCAATTTGACTTAATTTTACTTGCATCTGAGGTGCTCTTAATCAAAAATCAAAATCTGTGTTAACCCTCCTAAATATGCCACTATTTGAGAAAGATTGTCTAAGTTATTTCACACATCTATGTATCTGTTCTTTCTACTTCACAATGTATCGTTTCGTCAATTTCATTGTGAGGAGAGAATTAGATTTTTAATTCCATGGAAAGGCATTTGAAGGTGACCATAAATTGTTTGTCTATGCATCTTCGTGAAATAATAGAAAACGGACCAACAAGTACACTAACACCTTGAGGGTCTCTTCATAGAATTACTTTAAGTCCTTAGAGAATGTATCTTCTCTTTTCTCTCTGTTTTGTTAAGCACCCAACCTGTATAGACCCCAGTAAATTGCAGTACTTTTACCTTTGTATAAAATAATTCCATGTCTTACAGTGGCTCTTCCATCAATCCAATTCAGACAGATTTGGTAGTCTTTTTCTCATGCTTTTCAAACACATAACCCCTTCAAAAAGACTCTGTCAATGCCTAGCACCCTGCTCACCCATTCCATCATTATATGCAAATATATATCTTGACATAATAGCATTATTAAGTGATGACTGATTTCCAATTTTTGTCCCCTTAGGTAGAGACTTTGATGACAGAGTCTATGCCTATTTAGTCTTTAATTAAACATAGTGTGTGTGCACATACACAAACAAACACACATACACAGAGATAGAGAGACAGAGAGACGGAGACAGAAAGAATACAGACATAAAATAGAAATCTGTGCTCATTACTTCCTTCTGAATTTTCCTCTTCTTTGGCCAGAGTACTTCCTGTAATCTCATACTTTTGTAATTGTTTAATTTCCATGAATACAAATGAGCAAAATTACTTTCAACATTTTTAGGTTAACATATTTTAGTGTGACAATGACTGCAAATTTTAATCCCATTTGGTTTAGGCATCATAAGATGTCAAAAATAATCTTTAAATAAGGTTTTCTCATAAATTCTTATACCTTATCTGGGAATTAAATAAACTTACTGTTATCTGAAACAACAATTTCTTCTTAGAACATTTTCAAATGAATTTTTTCCTATATCCAAAAATGTGTTAGGCAAGTTGAAACATGTGGAGTGACTGATATATTGTTATATACAAAGTTATTTATTTATTTCAAGAACAGCAGTGTGAGGGGTTCAATAGCATCTCTTTGAAGAATTTGCAGAGCTGAGTTTTGTACAGAGTGCTCTGGCCATAGGCTTTTACGCTCCAGGAAACTAATAGTGCATATTGCGAGCAGTGAAACTCACTCCCAGTGTTTCAGAAAAGGAGGGCAATTTTCCATGTTTCCATTTTTCTTCATGAGTCTCTATCCACCTAATTTGCTTCTTCATGTCTCCTGGATTCTAAGTGATCCAACGTTTTCTTGGCCATGGAGCAAGATGAAATAATTTTTGAGTCAGACCCTCTGTTCATACACAGATTTCTTGTTATCATCTGTAAAACATTTTACAATGGATTTGTGGATGTTTCAACTTACAATTTTTGTCCAGATTGCTTACCTGTTAAAGAATATAGACAGGCACTGACATGTCTTTGTGCTCTACTACTTGATACAACACAAGTTCATTGATTTGTGCTGAGCAAATCTATTTCCAGTGGATGAAATAATGTAATTCCAAATAGTTATATTATCATTCACATTTTACACAATGTTATAGACTTAAGTTATCATTTTACTGATATTTTGTCTTCTAACAATTTTGTAAAATTTTATAGCATATTCGAATGACTTTCCTTCTCTTCACTCCAACTCTATCAACCCTCTTATTTGTCCCTACAATATGTGACCAATATTTTCCAAAAAAAATGTATTTGGTTGTCTTTTTATATCTTTTATTTCCTTTATTTTATTTATTAGATATTTTCTTTATTTACATTTCAAGTGTTATCACCTTTCCTAGTTTTCCCTCTGAAAATCCCCTATCTCCTACCCACAACCCCTACTACCCAACCCACCCACTCCCATTTCCTGGCCCTGGCATTCCCCTATACTGAGGCATAGAACCTTCACAGGACCAAGGGCCTATCCTCCCACAGATGTCTGACTAGACCATCCTCTGCTACATATGCAGCTAGAGCCACCAGTCCCTCCATGTGTTTTCTTTGATTGGTGGTTTAGTCCCAAGGAGCTCTGTGGTACTGGTTAGTTCATATTGTTGTTCCTCCTATAGGGCTGCAAACCCCTTCAGCTCCTTGGATACTTTCTCTAGATCCTTCTTTGGGGACCCTGTCCAAAGAAGTACAATGGATTGCTGTGAGCATCCACTTCTGTATTTGCCAGGCACTGGCAAAGCCTCTCAGGAAACAGCTATATCAGGTTCCTGTCAGCAAGCTCTTGTTGGCATCTGTAATAGTGTCTGGGTTTGGTGGTTGTTTATGGGATGAATTCTCAGGTGGGGCAGTCTCTGGATGTTTATTCCTCCAGTCCCTACTCTGAACTTTGTCTCTGTAACTCCTTCCTTGGGTATTTTCTTCTCCCTTTTCATTTCCTAATATCTACTAAATAAATAGTACCACTAATTCTCAGAGTTATCCACAGAGTTCTGTGCTAACTCCTGGGCCAAATTAAGGCAGGCTTGGATTTTACATACATTGCATTTTAAACAGAATCCCTCATTACCTGTTTGCATACTCACTTCCCCTCTTAATGAACAGAAAACCCAGCTGAACAGCTGTAAGCTGGTCAAATGACTCTCCTTGTTGGTATGATAAAATACCCCGTGAAATGCAACTTAAGAAGAAAAGGTTGATTTTGGTTCACCCTTCAATAATGCAATTCATCAGGTTAAGAAGTATGTGGCAACAGAAGCCTGAGTAGACTGGTCATACTGCATTCAGTCAAGACAGAGAATGGTAAAACAACAGGGTGTTATTTGTTTTCTATTTTCATGAAATAAAAAAAAATCCAGCTCATGGCATGATCTACTATGGTTATGAAAATTCTATCTCCCAGAAGTCAATTAACTTAAACTGGATAATTTCAGGAAATTATGCAATGAAGTTTGTCTCCTGGGTGAGTCTAGGTCTTGTTGATACTGATGATAGCCATCATGTAATCCATAGATGAAAGCATAAAACATTACTCACTTATTTTATGAATTTAAATTTCATCAAGGTAGTTCATTCAGGACACTTCAATATTGAGCAAGATGGAGAAACAAGAAGAGCAACTCCTTGACATCAACATGGTGAATGGTGAAAATATGGTGTTAATACTAGAATGGATTGGGTCGTGTGAACCTGCACAGGGTGGCAGGTGGACAACTCTCTGTTACCCAGAGTTCTTACAATAGGCACAACAAATAAGCAATATTATTCTCAATGTGAAAGATGAAGCTAAATTGTGTTACACTGAAGATAAACTAATCTATGAAAAAAAAAATCAAGAATGACCACGTGACAAAGGTCCAGTTCTATAATCATCCCCATTGTTTGAGTCTCTCTGGCCACATTAGTTCTAATAATCCTGGCCAAGAAAATTGGAGAAAAAGGCAGCATGGTTTATTTAGATGGTAGGTATTTGAGTTCCAGTTTACTGATTCAGAACTCTGTCACTTCCTAATATTTTGTCTAGATTATTTTAATTATTATATAGATAAGGTGACCCTAGGCAGAATTAGTGGTGTTTTTAACAAAGTAACCACTGTTTAGCTGAGTGGTTATTAATTGAATTATATTTAGTCAACAAAGTTAAACACTAACCAAGTGTGTCAGAACTGTGCTAGGGACTGAAATCAATATATCACTATAAACATATGATAACTGAACTAGTATAAAGGTGCTTTTGGCGTGGAGCCAGTGTAGAAATATAAAAATAAAATGCCTAATGAGTAGTCATAATTATTAGAGCTTGGATGTGTAAGTATATCCAAATAAAAAGGAACAAAATTCATAAGATTAAAAAAAAAGAAGCCTCAAAGTAGAAGCATTATCTATATATAAATAAAAAAGATGAAAATAAACAATAAAACAAACAAAAATCAAAGAAAAAGCAAAGAAAACATATTTATGTTCCCTATCAGCATCACAGTATCCAGTTGATGGTTTTCCACTTCCAGCTTTCTGTTTCCTCCTCAGCAAAAATCAATAAATCATACACTAGAGTTTGAATATTCTTGCATTAGAAGAAAAAAATCTATGCTGCAGTTATTTATTAGAAGGGGCAGTACAATCAGTGGAATCAGTAGTGGTCGGGCAGAAGCATACTGAAGCACCAGTGAATTTATTCTTTATTTTTCTTCAATTTGACCTTTGATTATACTGTATAATTTTGTGTCTGTGTATAGAATATGAATCTGCAGTGTGAGATTTGTATTGTATTTTATATAACTTGGGAGCTTTTTTTCTAAATCTCAATCTATGAGAATGAACGGTAGAATTGTAGATATCTATATTCCTGATATTGTTTACTGAAAAAACCTTTGTTTCATTTCGCTGTACCTTGGGCTAGAGATACAAATTTCCACATTAAAAAAAAAAAAAAAACAAAACAAAAAATAGATCAGGAATAACCTACAAATGAGATTCCTTAGAGCCCTATCTAAAATGTTCTTTACTTTTTCTCTAAATTCATCTTTAGTGATGCTCTTTTAAAAAATATAAGTATCCAAAATGGAATGGAATTCTGAGTATTTTCTGACTTCTACTCGCATCTTGAGGATATCAATGAGGTTCATGCTTTCTCAAGGCTGCACGCCATTCCTGGCACTCAAATATGTCTTTTACTATAGAACTCACTCACAATTATTCTGCTTAGTTTCAGTATCTTTGTAAAGAAGTACATAGTTCTGATGAACAATTTTCATAAGTGATTTTTAAGATTACAAAGGTAAAGTGTAACCCAGATGAACAGACTTAGAGGGCTCACCCATTTTATGCTTAAAAACCTCATATGTATGTGATATTTATTAACTTTTAAATGATGATATGTATGTATCTCCCAAGAAGAAATGATACAGTTATGAAGAAGTTATTTTCTAACTTCATGACATATAGTGGATTTGAAAATAATAACTCAAATATCTATGTTATGTAGCATTAACATTGTTACACTATACACCACTGAGCTCACGATAAAAACACACATTATTTACTGGTAGAGTACAAATATTGTCATTTAATTAGCCCTTGAGGCGATTCACGCACATTTCTCCTTACTTAATTTATAAAGTAAGATAAGTCTTTTAAGTTAATCAGACAGATACATGAGATCCAGGAAAGGGAGATAAATAATTCCCACGGTGAACAAAGTGAAACAAGAAAACAGCATCACCCAAGGAATTCATTTCCTCAAGGTTCTAAATTTCTCTGAAACAAATGTTAGCAAAGCAGAGAACAACACTCAAAACCAGATGAGGGTAAAAGGAGATGATCCTTCATCCAAATTCTTTTCCCGTTTCTTCTAACGTGTATACAAGACAAAACAGGTGACCCTTTGGGTTTCCCCAGATCTCAGAATACTGAAAATCCGAAAAAAAAAAAGTGAAAATGTATGTTCCCAAGCTGCACAAACACATCTCTCCAGCAGAGAACCCATGTTAATCTCTAATTTCTTCTTTGCAGTTGCCATTTAATATTATAAAAATGTAAGTAAATGTATGCCACACAATTATGCTCTACTTCCCTACTATATATGATACTAAATTCCATGATCCTTAAAAGAATGCTGGAGTTGCTGTCACAGGTACATATACCCACAAAAATAGAAGGTCTATCCTTCTCACTGGTTTGATAACAAATCACATGCAGGCATTTGCCTGTGGAAGCTGGTTGAAGGGGAAAAATAGAGTATCAATCAAGATTGAATAATATTTTCAAATATCTGAGAAAGGGATTAGCTTTACAAAGATCCATGCATGTGTGGAAAGAATTTGCTAGTGATTTATTACTATTCTTTCATTTAATAAATAGACAAATTAGGGTTTTGTGACTGAATTTTTTTCAGGCTCCCACAAAGACATTGATTTGGAAACTGAATATCTTTCCCTCTGATCTTTCTATTACATTGTGCTAATGACCAGATCTAGATGAAATTTAAATGTCACATCCCTTCCATGACTCATAAAATACCCAGTTCTTTGATAGGTTGATTTATTGTGTGTGCCCAAAAAAGATTCTATAGCATAATAGACTATAAAACATTCCACTATTAAAAGTGACCCTGTGGTCTCTTTTTACAGATGAGGAAATGAAAACTAAGAAGGGAAATTACTGCCAATTGATTATTAATAGAATGTATTGAACTCATTTCTCTTTTTTTGAACTCATTTTTTACTTTATCAATTTTCTGTTTAATATTTCTTAAGAACTTCCCATGGAACTTCAAATATATCCCAACTTCCCACCATTTGAAACACTTTTTGAAACACTTATGTGACTGATTTTCTTATATAATAGCTTTTCAAATTTTCTTCGTTACTTTTCTATAAATCGTTGATTTTTGGTATTTGGCTTTTTAAATTTTCTAATCATAGATGTGTTGTATTTCTTACAAAACATTCACCCCATGTTTCCCCTAAGACCTACAGTTTTTTTTTTATTTTTTGGGCAGTATCTACATATACTTCTGTATTATGTATATTCTGTAGTATACATATTCTGTAGCCTCATTTACATTTCATGGAATAGTTAAGATTCCACTTGTCCAACTATGAACCCTGTGAACTCCAGTATTGATCGTCCAGCCAAGACATGCTCAATGACACAAAAGTGACACAAACGTCAGAGGACTAACCAAGATGAAATTTAAGACCCTCTTCAAGTTGAAGTCTGTATCTGGCACTAATATTGATGTCATGCACCAGTAAATATACACAATAGTCCTAGAGAAGAGTCATCGGCTATTATTCTGCTAAATAGTCACATTTATAATTTTCCCCTAAGAAGAGCAGATATCTGTTTATTAAATTTTAATTTAATTTCTTTTATGTATTCACTTTACCTCCATTCACGTCCCCACTCCTTGTCACACCCTCCCACAAATCTTCCCCTATTTCACCACCCTTCTCCTCTGAGAGTGTGCCTTCCCCACAGACTTCAAGTCTGTGCTAGGCTAGGTGCTTCCTCTCCCATTGAAGCCAGACAAGGCAACCCAGATAGAAGAATATACCCCATGTACAGGCAATAGCTTTTGAAATAGCCCCCCCTCCAGTTGTTCAGGACCCACATGAAAATGAAGATGATGGGGATGAGGGGGGGCATCTGCAGCATGAGACAGTGACCTGGAACAAGAGAGGCACCCAAGAATCAATGGGAGTGACCTTAGATGTAACTCACTACATTGAGAATATTGAACCTGAAATAGCCAACTCCTGTAGCCAGGCAGGAACCCCTGTGTAGTCATAGAGACACTAAACCACTTGCAAATTTTCAACCCCAAATTTATCCTGTACTGAGAACTGCAGATACAGGGGATGGAGCAGAAACTAAGTAAATGGCCACCAATATCTGTCCTAACTTAAGACCCATCCCAATTGACAAGCACCAATCTATGCTTACATGTTGTACTCTGAGAGGCTCCATCAAGAAGCTGACTCAGACAATTCTAACAACCAGAGTCAAATAGTGGATGATGTTTCGAGACACTTATAGAAAAATAGGAAGAAAGTTTGTGGGAAGGAAAGGAGTAGGAACTCCACAGGAAGGTCAACAGAGTCAACTATACTGAGAACTCCTGGGGTTCTCAATGTCTGAACCACCAATCAAAGAACATACATATACAGGCTGGTCCTAGGCCTCCCTGCACATGTGAAGCAAATCTCTTAATATTCACCAGAGAAACTTCTTTTCCCATAGATAATTATTAACAAAGAGATCCACAACGTTCAGAGCATAAAAGACTGTGGAGTGATCTGACCTCTATAAGTAATCTATATTTGTAGCCCCTTTCCCAAGACTGAATATGTACAATGAGGTAGCAATATTGCAAAAGTGAGAGGAGATAGATGAATACAAGGAAAAAGTGGTTTCCAGGCATAGCATGCCTTTGTCACATAAGAATGCTCAGCAGTTGAGACAGCTTGTACAAGACCTGTATAAGCTACAGCCAGACAAAATTCCAGCACAGACAAAGGAGGTTTGGATGAAGTCCTACCTCTAGCTCAGTATCAAGTAGCAATTCATAGCTACGAATGGGAAAATCAATTTCATTAACAATGTGGTCCTGCTGGATTGACGATGCTTCCATAGAATGATATGTATGCAAGATTATATGGATAGTAACAATTGTAAATGGTGGGCTGAAAACAACTAAGAGGCTAAACTATCTTAAAGAAAAATAAAAGCCAAGAATGTAAACTGTAGCAGAACCCAAGTTATACCCAACTACCAGGAAGGACCCCACAGCTTGTTCAACAATTACTCCCTAGTTATATATTATGCATGATAGACAGGTGGATGTGGCTGTGGCTGTAAGGGTGGATATGATTAAAGACATGTCAGACATCTTTCAAAGTACTAATATAAACAAAAATTGTGAAGCTGTTTTAAAAGTAAAAAATAAATAAAGATAAAGAAAGGGAAAGAAATGAGCAGTTGGTTATTATTATATTTTTAGATATTGGATTTATTTACTCCCTGATGTAATTTTTAGGACACACACACACACAGAAAAAAAGAAAGAGAGAGAGAGAGAGAGAGAGAGAGAGAGAGAGAGAGAGAGAACATCTGAGGATGCTGGAGTAAAAAAGAGATGTTCTCCATGGGGAACTTAGTTTCAGTAAGACTTAAGGGGAAAAATTAGTATTTAAGGAAATGAATATGTTAATTAGCTTGATTCAATCATGACAGAGTGTATAATTATAACATCACTGGGTATTTCAAAATTATACACATATGTCAAAAATAAAGTTTAAGAAGTTTACAAACAACTTCATACAAAAATAGTAGTAATAATGAGCAATCATCAAAGAGACCTATGAACCACAGCAACTTCCTATAGAATGTTTACAAGCTGTCTACTTGATTACCACTACCACAAATGATATTTGAAAAAAGCAGAACAATTTTACTGATGAAGTCTTAGGACACCAATTCATCATATCTGTTCATAAGTTTATTTTTAGTGTCAAAAATGTTAGATGGTAAATTGTATATGACTAGAGAGCCTACAAATGCTACAAAGGAAAATTACTTTCAAAGTCATAACAGTCTTTTCTCAGAAAAAAAAAGATTAGTGTTCTTATTTTTCTCTTTCTTTTTATTAGTTTATTTTTCTCTCAGATATTACACTCCACCCACAGTTTTCCTTCCCTCTTTCATTTCCAGGCACTGCTCACACCCATCTCATTTTCTCCATCTCCTTTCCCTTCAGCACTGGGGAGGCATCCCAGGGATATCACACAAAGATGTCATATCAAGGTGCAGCAAGACTGGGCACCTTGCCTCATATTAAGGCTTGACAAGGCAAACTATTATGAGAAAAAGGGTCCCCAAAGCAGGAAAAAACTTCAGGGACAGCCAGCGCTTTCTCACTGTTAAGTGTCCCACAAGAAATCCAAACTATACCACCATAGCATAAAAGCTTATGGCCTGGGTGAGATCCATAAAACTTCCTATTATAGCTCCTATGGGCCCAGGTTATTTGATTATGGTGATTTTTCTCGTGGTATCCTTGACCCCTCCGAATCCTTTCTCCCTCTCTTCTACAAGATTCCCAAAGTTCCTCATAATGTTTGGTTATGAATCTCTGCATCTGCTCCCATGAAAGTTGGCACTGTTGTAGACAATTATGCTGGCCTCCTCTTTACAAATATAGCAGAATATTATTAGGGATCATTTCACTGAATTCGTTGTTTGTTTTGCTTCTCTTGTTTGTTTCTATCCTAAATCATCTAGCTATCCTACCTCTGTTTCTTGGCATGGGTCTAGGACCAGTCATTCATTGGCCACTCCCCCAATTTTTCCACCAACTTTACCCTAGCTTATCTTGCAGGCAGGACAAAGTGTAAGTTGAGAGGTTTGGGACTGGGTTGCTGTCCCAATCCTTCTACTGGAAGTCTTGCCTTCTTACAAGAGATGGTCCATTCAGGTTCCTTCCATCCCATTGCTAGGTGTCTTAGCAAGGGTCACCATCATAGATTCTTGGGAGTTTCCCTAATACTAGGTTTCTAGTTTAAACCTGACATGCTCCCCCAATACTGATTGTCTCTCCCAGTTCATTTTTCTCCATACATCCCACACCAGATCCCTCCATTTCTCTTATCCACCTTATTTACCTGTGATATCTGTTGTATTTCCCCTTCCTAGAGAAATGCATACATTCCTCCTTGAACCCTTGTAGTTACTTAGATTCTCTGGGTCTGTGGATTATAGCATCATTATCTTTCTCTTTACAGCTAATGCCCACTTACAACTGAGTTTATACCATGCTTGTCTTTTTGAGTTTGGGTTACCATCTGCAGGATTTATTTTTTTACACCCATCCATTTTCTGCAAATTTCATTATGTTCTTTACTTAAGAGCTGAGTAGTGTTCCATTGTCTTATGTAGTAAAATTTCTTTTATCTATTCTCTAGTTTAGGGGCATCTAGGTTGTTTCCAGTTTATATGTGTTTTTATTAATAAAGCTGCTATGAATATATTTGATTAACTGTCTTTATTGTAGAATGGAGCATTGTTTGGTTATATGCCCCAGGATTGAGTTAGTCTGGTCTTGATGTATATCTATTCCCAACTGTCTGACAAACCACCATATATATTTCCCAAGTGACTGTACAAGTTTGCACTCTTACCACCTAATATCTTTAATAATTTTATTATGTGTGGGTGTTGAAGTTTCTCAAAGACATTTTCATCATTTCATGAAATGATCATGTCTTTTTAAAAACTATTTGTTGGTTAATATAGTAGATTACTTTGACAGATTTTTCTATTTTGAACCATATTTTTTTCTCTGGGATGAAACTTTAATTGATCAAGGTGGATAGTCTTCCTGATTTGTTCTTGGCTTTGGTTTGCAAGTATCTTATTGAGTGTTTTTACATCAATATTCATGAAGGAAATTGGATTGTAGTTCTATATATTTGTTGAATCTTTGTGTGGATTAGGTATTAAGGCAATGTTCTTTCTGTTTTTTTTTTCTGGAATAATTTAAGGATTATTGGCATTAACTCATCTACTGTCTTGAACTGTTTTTTTGTTTGTTTGTTTCTTTGTTTGTTTGTTTTGTTTGGAAATTGACCTCTCCAATTTCCTTATGGTCAATAGGTTTATTTAAATTATTTATCTTATCTTGATTTAACTTTGGTAAGTGGTATCTATCAAATAAGTTGTCCAACTTTCTAGGTTTTCTACATTTTGTGGAGTATAGGTTTTTCAACTATGACCTGATGATTCTTTAGATTTTTTTTCAGTGTCTGTTGCTATGTCCCTCTTTTCATGTCTGATTTTGTTAATAAGCATATTCTCTCTATTTTTTCCATTGGTTTGGTTGAGAGTTTATTTATCTTATTTTTCTCAAAGAATCAACTCATTATTTCATTGATTTTTTTACATTGTTCTCTTTGTTTCTATCTTATTGATTGCAGCCCTTAATTTGATTATATCATACATTCTACTCCTTTTGGGTGTGCTTGCTTTTTTATGTTCTATAACTTCCAAGTGTGCTTTTAAGTTGTTAGTATGAGATTTCTCCAATTTATTTCTGTAAGCACTTAGTGCTCTAAACTTACCTGCTAGGACTGCTTTAATTATATTCTATAAATTTGGATATGTTGTGAATTCACTTTGATTGAATTTTAGGAAGTCTATTTTTTTATTCATTAATTTCTTTATTTCTGTCTTGACCCAGTTGTCCTTCGGTCAAGAGTAGACTTGTAGAGTTTTCGGGAGTTTGTAGGGTTTCTTTTGTTTTTGTGTTGGAAATCCACCTTCAATCAGTGGTATTCAGATAGAATATAGGGGGTGACTTTAACTTTCTTGTATCTTCTGAGACATGCACGGTCTCCAAGTAGGTGGCCAATTTTGGACAAAGATCCACAAGTTTCTGAGAAGAAGGGATATTAATTTGTGTTTGGGTGAAATGTTTGGTAGACATATGTTAGGTCCATTTGAGTCATAATATTTTGGGTCGATCATTTCTCTGTTTGGATTTTGTCTGTATGATTTGGACAGTGGTGAGACTAGAGTATTGAAATTTCCCTGTTTTAATGTGTGGGGTTCAATGCATGATTTAAGTTATAGTAATGTTTCTTTTACAAATATGGGTACCCTGGCATTTGGGGCATAAATATTCATGATTAAGATATCATCTTTGTGGGTTTTTCTTGGATGAGTATGAAATAGCTTTTCCTTTTTTTAAATTAATTTTAGTTGGAAGTTTATTTTATTCAATGTTAGAATATCTACACTAGCCTACTTCTTGGATCCATTTGCTTGGGATTTTTTTCAAACATTTACTCTGAGGTAATATCTATCTTGATGTTGAGGTATGTTCCTGGTATGCAGCAGAGGGTGGATTTTGTTTCCTCATTCATCCTTTTAATCTTTGACATATTATTAGAAATTGGTCCAATAATATTGAGAGATTTTAATGAGTGGTGCCTGGGCAGCCTGTGTGACCTCTGTGGTTTTGGTTGTCAGCATTGCTTCTGGTTTCTGAGAGGTGACATGACCTTAGTTTCAGAGAATGGTGTGTTTGTGGTACAGTAGGGAGCTTCTAGGGTTCTGCATACTGTCGTAGACTGTGAAGTTCTGGATACACACATGGACCCTGGGCTTCTAAGAACCTGCATGGATTCTAGTGTTCTAGTACTGATATGGTGTTGCCACCAGTAGAGAAGAAGGCTTTTTGAGGAGTTGTGGGCTATGATATAGAAGTGGGTGGGGTGCTTTTTGTGAAACTGGGTGGCTTCTAGGCAGTGTTGATGACTACAATAGGGGTTTTTCATGAAGTTTCAATCGCAAGCATGGTTTCTGGCAGAGAAGTGGGCTTCAGCCATGGTTTCAGGCTTAGCTTAATGGTGTCAATATAATATCCAATTCAGTTATATAAAAATGGTTCCAAATATTTGTTGGGTTTTAAAGTATGAAAATACAATATTAAAAATTGTGAACAGTTATGAGTCAGACCAGAATGAGAACTAACATTTATAATTGGAGAAATCCCAGGGTCAAGACAATGTGGATCTTTATGTGAAGTTACAATGTGATTTTAAAATGTAATCAAACTGAACATTCTCTATGCCATTAGCACTTTCATATGGATTTGAAGAGAAACTAAAGAGAGTAAAAGGCTCAGAGTTAGCCAACCTGGGCCTTCTATTTTTGGTGGATCCAAGTGTACCTGACCTTTACGTCACAGGACAAGTTCTTCATGACAGGTAGATACCAGTCACTCGGATTCTACTTGTTGTCCTTCACTTTTATTTTCCTTAGCTCACCAAGGCATTTACCATAAACTTGAATTTGAAATAATTTAACTTGTTCAAGTTTCACTCTAACACTGCAGACTCCTCAGACTATGTGTTAGATGACTGTGGTGGTTTGATTATGGTTATCTCAGAGAGTAGCACTATTTGGAGGTATGGCCTTGTTGGAGTAGGTATAACCTTGGGGGAGGAAGTGTGTCACTATTGGTATGAGCTTAAGACTCTTTGTGGGACTGTAATAGGTAGCCTATTTTGGTTGAATGGGGCATCTGTGTGGTATAAGAAGTGTATGCATATTTTAATGACACTAACCCCCCCCACATTATTCTGTAAAGAAAAGTAAGTATTGTTATCATTTGGTCAATGAAAGTCAAATGTTATTGTCTTGTTTCTCAGAATGACACTAGTTCTAGATATAGGACCTGGATCATTGAGCTCATGATGCTAAAGGTTTCTGAGACATCATTCTTTTCCTTTGTTCTGGCTGGAGGTATGGAATTTGGCTATGACACAAATCTTTCCCTTTTTTATCTCTGCACTCATTAGAACTGATCCACTGTAGACAGCATCCTTGATCCTCTGAACACAAAAAGCCTGTCTCATTGCAAGTTAATCACACCACAGTCTAGTTACACAAAACTAATAGAATTATTTTAATCATAAATAATGTTTCATTATCCCATTTCATCTTCCCAACCATCTTGTAAAACATTTCTGCTTGTAGAAAATGGGAAAAGAAGAAGAAGACGAAGACGAAGACGAAGACGAAGACGAAGAAGAAGAAGAAGAAGAAGAAGAAGCAGAAGAAGAAGAAGAAGAAGAAGAAGAAGAAGAAGAAGAAGAAGAAGAAAAAGAAGAAGAAGGAAATAAAGAAAGAAAGAAAAAGCCCATGACTTCTACATGATTAATTCAAGTTTTTATTTCAGAATTCTGCATTGAGATGAATTGAAATCTGAAGGCATGATCATTGTCAGAATAGTGACCCTATATTTTTTTGCCTGCCTCAGCATTTAATCAACTGCCTCCAATAGCTGTAATTTTTATTCTCTTTCTTTAACCTTGATCCCTTGAAATGAACAAAAGTTCTAGATTAATGAAAAATTTCCAAAACAAAATTTTAGACTTTTTAAAAATTTGGATATAATTTCTTGAATACAATATGCAATAAGACCCAAATGAGGAGTAACATTTTGCTATTGGAAAGCTGAGTATCAAAAAAGCATAGATGATTTGAAGTCTGTGTCTTTACTTCTTGATTCTTATGGAATGAGATCATGTTAACTAGCTTCCCTTTATTCTTTGTAGATGTTCAAGGTGGAAGAAAACAGTGCATGGGGCCACACAAAGATGTTTCAGGAGAGATAGCCATGTAAACCAGAGACATAAATCATTCGTGTAAAAAGAAAATGGCTTTCCTAGTCATTGTCAAATTTCAATAGACATTAAAAATCTACAGTTTTTCCTTTGCATGAAGATTCTTTTATGGCCCTGAATCCTTCACTATGTTTTATTGGGCTTTCTCATTCCAAACATACAAAGATGACAATATAGAATTTTAAAATGTGTAAGAAATTCTTATTGATAATAGATATAATATAAATTACAAACTTTTCTCAAGAGAACGCACATATCCCTACAGTTGATTGTTCTTCTTACATTATTTTGTCTCCATGTACTGTTAGTTACTTCCACAGAATTCCCTAATATTCATCATTTTCTTCATTTACATATTTATTGAATGTTTTGTGTATATCAGATACTATTTTATTCTGATTATACTTGCAAATAATTTAGAAATTACCACTTCTCAATCAATATTCACATGAAGAATGGAAAAAAGCAAATACAGGAACTCATTGCCCACATTCAGAAATGCCATGAAGACAGCACAGTGTTTCAACAGCAGATAAAGAGAAAGGGAATTTAAATAAAATGGTAAGATGGAATTAAAGAAAAAAAAGCTACTACTCTGCAGTTGCAGAATAACAAGGAAGCATGACCTGATACAGTTCAGGTGCCACATGCAAAGGCTGCAGTATCTTCAATTATACTGACCTATGAAAGAACATGGCCTGCACTCTGTTTTCAAAAGAAACAAAAAAATTAGTGGCTCTATTTATTGAGAATGAAGTGTAAGATCTGAGAGAAAATGGGACTTTGGTTCCATAGCATTATAATTTGTTTACTTGTGTCCAATCTCTTCCCAATGTTTTTAATTCTCATCACTTATTTTACTCAGTAAACTTCATAAAGCAATGCCTTTTACACCGGAAAAAGCTACCAATATGCATTTGGAATAAGTCTAAGCAATAAACTTCCTAGTATTGTCAGGGGCATCTCTATATGCATCAGTTCTCACATGACCATCTGTCAAGTGAAAATGTGCCAGGCACCATGCAGCTTAGAAAGCAGTGTGGGGAAATGAAAATTGACCATGTTGGGAGTTACAGGCACATTCTTCCATTCTGCCACATGCAATGTATGCTAGTTTCCTTGCCTTCCCTTCACCAGAGTGGTGTTCTTTCTAAAATGCAAATGACAATGATGACTCTGGAAAACTCAAGTTCTTAAGGTATGATAAGCTAAGCCATAAGAAGACACACTTTTGTTAATGACTTTCCTAGAAAACAAACAAACAAACAAAAGAAAAGCCAGCAGGGAAATGAAATACAGTACCTGAATAAGAGAATGTATAATTACATGTAGAATTTATAATACATAGATTCAGATGAGAAAAACCAGGAGTAAGCTTCAAATTTATTGTCAAGTGTAAAGAACAATGAGAACAACCATTGCTAATGGCATTCATCAAATAAAGACAAAGGCTGCTGATAGTCATGGCTTTATTTGCTTAGTGATGTTCTCCTTTATATTTAGTATTGTGACGGAAGAGTGGTGCATGATGAATATATTTTAATTTATTTTTATTTTTATAGACTTATGAGTATTTTGCCTCTCTATATATTTATGCACCACATTGATGAAGGGGCAGTATAGGCTAGAAATGGGAATCTGATGTCCTATAAAAGGAGTTCTGGACAGTTGGTAGCTACTGCATGAGTACTAAGAATCCAATCTGGATCCTCTGGAAGAGCAGCTAGTGCTTTTAACAGCTGATCCATCACTCTACAGCCCCAGAGGCACAATAAATAAATCAGCAAATACAAAATATCAACTGATTTTTGTTCACAGCCCTGAATAAAGGAAAATCTTTAGCATTTGATAAAGTCTATCTTTTCTCACACTTGATTTTATTTTAATTTATTTAGTTTTTTGAGACAGGGTTTCTCTGTGTAGTCCTGACTATCCTAGAACTCACTCTGTAAACCAGGCAAGCCTCAAACTCAGAAATACACCTGCCTCTGCCTCTGCCTCTGCCTCTGCCTCTGCCTCTGCCTCTGCCTCTGCCTCTGCCTCTGCCTCTGCCTCTGCCTCTGCCTCTGCCTCTGCCTCTGCCTCTGCCTCTGCCTCTGCCTCTGCCTCTGCCTCTGCCTCTGCCTCTGCCTCTGCCTCTGCCTCTGCCTCTGCCTCTGCCTCCCAAGTGCTGGGATCAAAGGTATGTGCCACTACTGCCTGCCTTCACTCTTCATTTTAAAGTATGGAATTATAATGCAATGAGGTAGATTTGTCGTTCTCTCTAAAGTCCAGAAACTGTAGGGCATTTTATACCTTCTGTTTGTGCCAAAAGAAAATTTGTAAACACCAGAGAAGTACTGAAATAGTTACTCTAATTATTATCTGAGACCACTTCAGAAAAAGGAAATCTCCAGGGTTTTGTATAACAGTTTGATAAGTTTTCGTTTTCACAGGCAGCTAGGAAGTGTGTTTCAAATTCCATGGAGCCACGTGTATTAGACCAAAAAGAATCTCTCAAAATGGGTCTAAAATATTTAAATACACATATAGAACTACATAGAGAATTTCTACATAGGTTTCCAAAATGTTCAGAATCTTCATTTTATTGGCTCAAAATCAGCTCTTTCTACTTCTGCTGTATTTATAAGCTATGTAGAGCAATATGAATTGTTTACTCTCTTCTAAAGTAGAATGGTAGGTTTTTTTTACAACAATTGGGAAAGTATTGTTTTTGTTTTTAATAAGAAATGAGATGTGAAGGAATAAAGTAGTGAAGGGAGCATAGATGAAGAAGCAAATTTTCACAAGATAATAATCCCAATGCAAGCCAGCCATACAACATGCCTACTTTTAATGTTAAGAAATATCTAGCTACAGTCATAGGACTTGTATTATCATCAGAATTGGTAGCACAAGTAGCAGGGTACTAATAATCAAATGTATCACATGAATACTAGGCCCACTCTTACATTCTCTCCTTTACAAAGGATATCAGCAAAAAAATATCTTTGTTTCAATAATAATGTCATATGATGAGTAGTTTAAGAAATGCATCTTTTTACTTAAATGAGATATATATGCCAGGTATGAAAATTCCCTTCAAAACATGAAAAGGCTGACTTTAATGACTATTGAGATTCTCTATGGGTCAGAGAAAGGAAAACATAAATGATGGAATGGTGTAAGATGCTCTACTGGCTCAATTTGTAAGAATGATCCTAATGCAGAGTCGGATTCATAGATGTAGACGCCTGTACTTGAGAGTCTAAAACAAGAGGCCAACTAAGGATTGCTAGTTGATGAATAAACTGGATTATGATCAGTTTCATTCAATCATGGGCTCTAGAACAAGCCCTTATATTACAAATAATATGCTGGGATTTTTTTTCTACTAAATTGAAGATAAGGTGAATTATAGAAGTCTGGTTCCAATATGAAAACCAGGTATTCATAATTCTTACTCTAACATGCACCTATGCACCAAAGACCTATGATTTTATCCACATAAGTCTCTTCCTTAAAGTTCTATTGTCTACATTCTTGCATCATTACAGATCATATCTGATGTTACATTGTTATATTCTGAGATTTTACATGGATGTTTACCCATACTTTGAAGGCTACAAGTAGGTGATGAATTGTCTTATGGAACTAAATCACTGTTATACAATTTATTACATATGGAGGAAGAACTATGGACCATCAAGAATGAATTGGGATACATCAATTTACAACTAACTTAGGACTCAAAGTGTGCTTTAAGGAAATTTCCAAAGATAGGCACGGTTTATAAGAAAATTTCCCTAGCCGTAATGAAAGTCTCCCTAGGATGCTTGGAAAATAGAACAAAGTACTTCTTGAATGGTCAGAGCTTTTACTCTACCATCCCAACAGAGAGTATCAGATATTTTGCTTTAGAAGGGTTAAAACATAGTGATCATTCAAAAGGTATCACAGATAAAAATACCAAAGGGAAGCCAGGAGGTGGTGGCACATGCCTTGATCCCAGCACTTGTGAGGCAGAGGAATTCGGATTTCTGAGTTTGAAGCCAGCCTGGTCTACAAAGTGAGTTCCAGGAAAGCCAGGGCTATACAGAGAAACCCTCAAAACACACACACACAAAATAAAACAAACAAACAAACAAATAAACAAAGAAAATACCAAAGGGAGACAATAGATTTGTGGAATTAGAGCCTTAAGAATGATAGATTATTCAAAGGAAGGTGAAAGAAGAAATCACAGCTTCACAGTGTGGTTTCCAACTATGCACAATAGTGAATCATGAACGAGAAAGGCTATGTAGAAGTCTCCAGTTTTAGTTTTGCTGAGTTACATACATTGTTATTTATACAAAATGTGTAGACTTGTGAATCCATACACAGATATTCCAATTAGGATATGCTGCATGACTAATATACTTTATTTCAACGATAGAGTTAGTTGAGAGAATTACTCTAATCTCAGAAAGGAAAAATTCATGCTGTGTAATGGATGTTAACCATGTACTTACAACCTGATCCTGGGGGGAAAAAAAGTGTTCATTGCCTTTCAGTCCTCCATCCTCTCTCCAACAATTTTAGGTTAATATATTTACTTAAAAAGATATAGGTGTTTTAGATAGGCTACAATATAAATTCAGTGTGTGTGCTAAAGGTGTGTCTCTGCAAAGCTTTAGTAAAATAAATACATCCAATGGTTGTTTTTATACTTGCCTGTCATTTTGTAGTCCTATTTTTTATATATTAAAAAACCCTCCAAAATCAAAGCTAATTAAATGCAGTATTTCTATTTTATTTGTGGAAAGCAGGGGCTGCCAGATTTGTTCGACTCTGTGGGGCTGTCTATAATTTCTCACTTAAGAGGGTAATTTATTCATGACACTAATTGATGATGAAGTGATTATTACAGCTACATGGTATGTCATCCTTTTCAATTTCAGTGTCGGTCTACTCTGAGTTGGTATCTGTCTTTTGTGAATTTCAGTGCCAGGATAATTATATGGCCATATGTAAATCACCCCCATCCAGTTTTTTGATTTTTGAATGAAAACCAGGAATGGAATTACCGTATAATCATTTTATACACACCATAAATGGATTTTCAGGACTTTCTATAAACCATGAGGTGAAAACTAATTTGAAAGAGCAGTATTAGAAGATGTTATAAGAAATTAAGTTTAATGATAAGTTTGGAGCTTTCTAAACTTAAGCCAAATGAAGTCTTTAGCATAATGCATTTATTCCCTATATTAACCTCTTATTAAGAAAGTCTGTAACTTGTCCTTTATTTTATGACAAGATATTTGAAAGGTTGGTTTGAATGAGTCATTGTCATAATTATTAGGCAGTATAAAAAGATAATAGATTCTGAAACTTCATTTTCTATTTAAGGTCTTAAAATACTGCTGTGAACCCTGCTCTGTTGAAATTCAGTCTTCTGAGTGTCTGACTTTAGGTCAACCTTAACTCAAAGGTGAAGAAAATATGAGAGCCTACACTAAAGCACTTAATTTATTTTTATAATGTATAGATCATTTAGTAAACACTTAATGTAGAACTATGGCCTTGGCTTCCACTTATTTACAATCCTCTGGGGAAAATGATAGCCAATGCAGTACTAAAACAATAGCATACCTTTCGGGAGAATGGGGGCGATTAGGCTTCTGTGTGGATAAACTGTGTACTTCTTGATTAGGAGTGCTTCCTTTTTTTCTGAACATGAGCATCTAATCACAGAATGTTACAGAGCCATGTAACACCATTCAGAGATATAATGGACCTTTTCTATTTTTTTTTTTTTCACATCTGTGCCCTCTTATGCTCCACAGCCTTCTGTATTAACCATTTTGCTTGGCTTTGGTAGCCCTACTTTTGTAAGATATTTTGCATTCATTAGCCGACAAAAATGCTTTAAATATATATTTGACAATGAACCTGATCTGTGCCAAAACCTTTCATTGTTTCTCATCACATTAAATATAAAAAGAAATACTGTAAATGACCATCCTGGCCAAGTACTTCCACTTGCAGCCATACAGTGCAAGATCTTCTATCTGTGAAGAATATGCAGATAAATGAAGATGCTCCCAAGAGATGGCAGCGGAGCTCAAGAATACCAATCATCTACATCATTTATTTGAAGCTTTCTTCATACAGAAGTTTAAAAGTCAAACAAATTCATAAAGTCAAGGGTTTTCTGTAAGATAAGTTTATTTTTGTGAGCTTTTGACAAATTAATTTCATCCTATGTGTACAATATTGATTAATTTTTGACACTATAGAGCAGTGTCCTCAGTTTTTCTAGTCATTCACAACTGACACCCAGATTAACATTAAGTTTCCAAAGATATGTTCCTGCTAAAAGCATTGGTCAAGATTCCATTTTATAAAATTGCATCATATTTCA
Organism: Mus musculus; assembly: GCF_000001635.26. Classification (NCBI taxonomy): domain Eukaryota; kingdom Metazoa; phylum Chordata; class Mammalia; order Rodentia; family Muridae; genus Mus; species Mus musculus. Next base: position 101,468,061 of record NC_000074.6, read on the forward strand.
ACTTTGTTCTTGTCTGCCTGTGTTTAAATACACAAATATATTGAAATTCCCTGATGTATTCAATAGAGTAACACACTCCACAGGATTGTAAACCAGAAAAAAAAATGTATACAACTTCTGTTTTACAAAAAGGCATTTATATTTATATGAAGAAATAACCTAAGGTTTTATTTATTTATTCCTCAGAACATAAGCTTTGTTAAGCAACATGAAATTATAGACTCTTTCATCATACACTCTAAAATACTCTTGCTTTCCTTCCAGTTTCTGACATACTTCTGCTTCTGGAAATGGTAAGACGTGACTGTCTTTGCTTTCACCATTTGCTCTGCCAGTAACACATCCCTTTCCAAGTATCTATTCTTTCAGAGAACAAGGAAAATACCACATTTTCTAAAGGGGCAGGTCCTTAACACCCAATCTAAAATAAGCCCATCAAATCGCTCTTAGCTCCTAGATAAAACTTTTCCTTAAATCTCAATCAGGTTATTTATTGTAGCCTTAGATGTCTTAGTCTTTTCCATCTCAGTGATATAAACCACCAAATTGCTCTCCCCTTCAGAGCTGAAAATAGAATCCACCTTAAGAAGGATAAATTTGTGAAAGTTGAGAAATAAATGAACAAATTGGTTCAACGTATCAGCATATAAATGTAGGGAAACATGCTTCTAATCCATCATATTTTCAAAGAATTGTGGTTCGATTTGATTGCTTCATTTAGATTAATTTGAAAACAGATTTTACTTTTAATTTTCATATACAAGCTCCAAAATTTTCTTGAAAGGACCAAAACTCTTCCTCAAACATCAATACAGTTTCTCTAAGTGGACCTTGACTATCAGAGACTTTCAATACTTTAGCTCAGTTGTTGACATTGTATAACAAAAGCTCTGAGAATTGCTCTTAACATAAACTCTATAAAATGAGGACATTTTGTATTTCTGAGAATGGCCATTTTCCCTACGGAAAATTCTGTAAATCTGACCATTTATATCAAATTTTGTTATCATTGTGATAAATAACAATATAAACAAAATATTTTTAAGTTTTATTTGATTTTTTTAACTATATGTGTTTGCCTATATGAGTGTATGTGAACATGGGGGCAAGTGTCTATGAATGTCAGAGGTTTCTGTTTCAACTGAAACAGATGAGAACTTAGGAACCACCCTATATGGGTGCTGGGAAATGAACTTGGGTCCTCAATAAGAACAAAATTGACTCTTAAATGATGACCTACCACTTATCCCTATTGATGACCTCTTAAGTATGAAGCAAAAGAGATAGTCTTCCTTCATCACATAAAGCAGGGTACTGCCATCACTGTCATGAGTAATAAAGATACAAAGCAAAACCATACACATTGTTTGTTTATTTGCACCATAAACTTAATCATCTGGACTTTGTGGTACACTTCCTTAATCCAAGAACATAGGAGGCCAAAGAAGAAATATCTTCATGAATTTAAGGAATAATGTTTGTGATGGTGACATTGAACTTTAATACCATAAGACAGAGCTGAATTTTTATATTGCCTTATACTTGTACATTCATATACTTTATTGCTCCTGGATTTTTAACTTTTAGTCAGGTGTTGATGACCATAACTTTTAGCGATGGATTTCTTAGGGCTACCTACTTAGATACCCTGTGTTCTTGGATAAAGACAATCCTCTGCTGTCCCTTCTTCACAGGTCTTTTGTTATTGCTTCATTACCCCAACCATAGTTCCACTTTTGTGTTGAATAAAAACACACTATATCATAACACACTGCTGTTATCTGAGCAGTTTAAGTACAGAGAATTCACCTCTATTTCCTCTGCCATTCATATGAATGAATAATACTTATGCATTCTCATAGTATACCACTGGAACAATAATATTTACACAGTCATCACACCACCTTTATAAAGTTCAAGAAAATGAAGTTTAGTTCCTTGTGTGTGTGGTGGGATGGGGGAGTCTGTTACAAAGCAATTTTATTTATATTTTTATTTACAATCCATATGTTGTCCCTCCTCCCTGTCCCCTGTCTCACAGTTCCTCATCCCATTCCTCCTAAACTGTCCCAAGTTGATGAATGCCCACCACCAGGCCTCACCTATCCCTGGGCCCTTAAGTCTCTCAAGGACATTGCTTGTCATGGTTTTGAGTCTTACACAAAGTTCTGAGTCCTTTATTTTATTATTTACTTCTGTTCAGAGATTCTTCCTTATCTATTCTTACAGACCGTGTCTGCGAGTACTAAATCTTTAGTCCCTCTTGCTCTGAGAATTGTTTGCTCTCCCCTTCATTTTGAAAGATGAGTTTATTGAAACTAGGAGTGTGGATTTCAGCCTTCTTCCTTTGAAACAGAAAATACTGTGCCTCTGATATCTCCCTGTTCTCTATAATGTATATTCTGTTGAAGATGAGCTTCCATTTCATTTTCATTGCTGTAGCATAAAGGAATTGTGTTTTCTCTTTGATTTCATCACTTTTTCACTGTCATTTTATTTCCATACCTTGAACCAAATATGTCTTGGTATTTTTTTCCTACTTAAAATTGAATATAGTTTAACATGTAGACTGTTTTGTTATATTTGGTGAATGACCTGAAATTGCATCTGGAGTTCTATATAAAATTTGTTGTTCTCCCTTCTTTAAGCATAGTGATGACACATATTAATTCTTCCACAGTTATTAATGTTCAAGTTATTTTTTCTGGTACACAGATTATTAAATATTATATCTCCTAGTTCACTAAATATTTCCTTTTTAAACTGTATCTACTATATTTCAAAAATATGAAATATTTATTTTAAGCAGGGCAGTGGTGGAACATGCCTTTAATCTCAGCACTTGGGAGACAGAGGCAGGTGGATTTCTGAGTTCAAGGCTGGCCTGGTCTACAGAATGAGTTCCAGGACAGCCAGGGCTACACAGAGAAACCCTGTCTCAAAAAAGCACATATACATATACACATACACGTACACGTACACGTACACGTACACATACACATACACATATACATATTTGCTTCTTTGTATCTTTGATATGTTGAATTTTATTTTCAATTTTACAACACCTGTCTTATAGCTTCATAGTATTTTAATGATATTTACTTTTTTGTGTTTGTTTGTTTGTTTGTTTTTTGAGGCAGGGTTTCTCTGTGTAGCCCTGGCTGTCCTGCAACTCACTCTGTACACCAGGCTGGCAGAAAATTTCCTGCCTTTGCCTCCCAAGTACTTTTATAAGGAATCATGACTGTTTAGGGTCTGATAACATATTAATCTGAATTTACCTTTGCTATTGTTTTATCTGGCTCATTTTGATGCCCTGGACTGTAAGGATCAATAACTTTCCCTGCATCACACAACATAACATTTCCATGTCTCTTAGTCTGACTCCATTGATATTTTACATGGCATTACACACTTCTGCTGTGCCTATGACTTCCTACTGACATCTTCTTGTCTGAAAGGCATAAAATCATGTTGTATTGTTCTCCTTATTTGCTCCCACTGAGATAGTATTGGGGGCAGGCTAGTGCATGGATTTGTTAGTACTCATCAGCACTGAAATGTCTAAGGAATGTGCATGTCTATGTTAACAAGGGAAATACTAATTGGTGTCAGAAATGCAGTCTTGGCCACAATTATCTATTCCTTTATTCCTTGTTGTGCCAACCTTCATAATTGACTTGTTAAACCTTGTCATGGTGGTAGCTGGAACTCTCAGCTGCACATAATGCTAAGGAACCACCTACTCACACATCACTCACTACCCATGGGTTAGTCTACAGGCTTTATTACACACAGGCAGAAGTGCAAGCTCTCTGCTGTCTTTAAGACTTCTCAGACTCCAGCCTGTGATGGCATACTGTTCTTAGGGTCACCTTGCTCATGACATTGTCTTGCTTCACTGACTCTTCTCTGCTGTAGGCATGATGAGGGCATAGCATTTCCTGTGGTGTTTTGCTGAAGTACAGCAGAGAGTGTTTACATTTTAATTCAGTCAACTATTATTGTTCTGGTTCATTAACAAAAACAGCATTCTTGTATTCTAGCATTTCTTCTCCACATTGACATGTCTGGCTTATTGATCATTACTTCAAGACCAGAAATACATGAAAAGAAAGAAGAAGAAGAAGAAGAAGAAGAAGAAGAAGAAGAAGAAGAAGAAGGAGGAGGAGGAGGAGGAGGAGGAGGAGGAGGAGGAGGAGGAGGAGGAGGAGGAGGAGGAGGAGGAGGAGAAGGAGAAGGAGAAGGAGAAGGAGAAGGAGAAGGAGAAGGAGAAGGAGAAGGAGAAGGAGAAGGAGAAGGAGAAGGAGAAGGAGAAGGAGAAGGAGAAAAGGAAGAACAAGAAGAACAAGAAGAAGAACAAGAAGAAGAAGGAAGAAGAATTTTGAAAATCCATAAAGAAATTCATCACTGGAGTGCTCCTTGAAACTCCATCTGTACCAAGTGAGTTTTTTTTTTTAACTTTATTTATTTACATTCCAGTCATTGCCCTCCTCAGTCCCCTCCACACAGTTTGTCATCTCACTCTTCCTCCTCCTTGTCTTTTAGAGGGTGCTCTCCCCTCACCAAACTTCCCCATTCCCTGGAGCCTCAAAACTTAAGGATTAAGTGTATCTTCTCCCATTGAGACCTGACCAGGTAGTCTCCTAGTGCCTCAGACCAGCCAGTTTATGCTCCTGGTTGGTGTCTCAGTCTCTGGGAGATCCCTGGGGTCTGGATTAGCTGAGGCTGTTGGTCTTCCTATGGGGCTACTCTCTTCTTCAGATTCTTCACTACTGCCTTTAATTCAACCATAGGGCCCCCAGACATACATTCAGTGGTTGGGTGTGATTATATGCTTCTGTCTTAGTAGGCTGTTAGTAGGGCCCCTCTGAGGACAGCCATGCCAAGCTCCCATCTGTAAGCACATCATAGCATTAGCAATAGTGTTAGGCTTTAGTGCCTTCCCATTAGATGGATTCCAAGTTGGGCTGATCATTGGACCACCTTCCCTTCAGTCTCTTCTCCATTTTTGTCACTGATGTTTCTTTTAGACAGGTCATTTCTGGCTCATAAATTTTGACTGTGGTTTAGTAACCCTATTCCTCATTTATCAAATTAGTTGGGAAAGGACACTTCATGTTCATCAAAGGAAAAAATATCCACCACAAGGAAGTCTCAATTCTGAACATCTATGCCCCAAATAAAGGGCAACCTAGTGAGATTTATTTTTCTAATTTAATTTAATTTTTTATTTATTCACTTTACATGTGCTCACTGGCCCTCTCCTGGTGTCATCCCCTCTTTCAATCCTCCTCCATCCCCATCTCCTCTGAAAGGGGGTTTGGGAAGGGCTGTGTATTTCCAGTTCTCCTAGGCTCTTCAAAACTCTGCTCTGCAAGGCTAGGTACTTCCTCTTCCACAAAGGCCAGTCAAAGCAGCACAGCTAGTAGAACTTCTCCCACATACAGGCAACAGCTTTAGGGATAGCCCCTGCTCCAGTTATTCAGGACCCACATGAAGTTCAAACTGTATATCTGCTACATACGGACAGAGAGGCCTGGGTCCAGCCTGTGTATGCTCTTTGGTTGGCGGTTAAAGCTCTGAGAGTCTGCAAGGGTCCAGGATAATTGACGATGTTGGTCTTCCTGTGGAGTTCCTATCCCCTTCCGTACCTGCAATCTTCCTTCCTATTCTTCCATAAGGATCTCCAAGCTCCCTCCCTCTTCAGGTTCCATATCACCAACTTTGAAAATAAATTTGGCATTTTCTTAGAAATCTGGGAATATTTCTACTTCAATACTCAGCTATACAACTCCTAGGCATATACACAAAAGATTCTCCAACCTCTCACAAGGTCACTTGTTTCACTATGTTCATAGCTGCATTATTCATAATAGTAACTGGAAACAACTTAGTTGTCCCTCAGTTGAAGAGTAGATAAAGAAAATGTAGTTCATCTAAACTATGGAATACTACTCAGCTATTAAAAACCAAGACATCATGAATTTTGAAAGCAAATAGATGGAACTTGAGAAAATCATCCTGAATGATGTAACCCAGACCCAAAATGATGTGCATGGTATTTACTCATTGATAAGTAGATATTTATTAGCCTTTACATGCAGGTATCATGTTATTCTCCACAGACCTAAAGAAGCTAAACAAGAAGGAAAGCCCAAGGAAGGAAGCTTGCATCTCACGAGGATGAAAGAAATAGTCATAAGAGGCAGCTGGTGTGAGGGAACTGGGAGCGAGGGGTGTGGGGAGGGGGATTGGGGATTCAGGATCATAGTGGTTTTGAGTTATATTTTCCTGATGACAAAAGACTTTGAAAGTTTCTTTAAGAGTTTTTCAACCATTCAAAACTCCTCTTTTGAGAATTCTGTTTAGTTCTGTACACAATTTTTAATAGAGTTATATGGTTTGTTGGTGTCTAGCTTCTTGAATTCTTTGTAAATTTTATACATTAACCCTTTGTCAGATGTAGGGATGGTGAAGATTCTTTCCCAATCCATGGGCTGCCAATTTGTCCTATTGACAGTATCCTTTGCCTTACAGAAGCTTTGCAGTTTCACATGGTCCCATTTATCAATTGCTGATCTTAGAGCTGGAGCTGTTGGTGTTCTCTTCAGGGACTTATCTCCTCTCTCAACGCTTTCAAGGGTACTTACCATTTTCTCTGCATTAAGAAAAGTGTACCCAGTTGTATGTTGTGGTTCTTGATCCACTTGGGCTTGCGTTTTGTACAGGTGATAAGCATGTATCCATTTTCATTCTTCCACACATAGACAATAAGTAAGTCCAGCACTATTTGTTGACAATGCTTTTATTTTTCAACTGTATGGTTTTTTATTTCTTTATCAAAAATTGTCCATAGGTGTGTAGGTTTATCTCTAGATCTATGATTCTATTTCACTAATTACCAAGTCTGTTTGTGTAACAATACCATACAGTATTTATCACTAATAGTACTCCTTCAGGTTAAGGATGGTGATTCCTCCCAAAGTTCTTTTATTGTTCAGTATTGTTTTTGCTATCCTGAGTTTTGTGGTTTTCCATATAAAGTTGACAATTGCTTGGTCAAAATGTGTAAACAGTTGTTTTGGAATTTTTTGATGGGGATTGCATTGAATCTATAAGTTGCTTTAGGTAATGTGACCATTTTCACTAAGTTAATTCTACCTATCTATGAGCATGGGGTATCTTTTTATATCTTCTTCATTTTCTTCAGGGCTATGAAGATTTTGTCATAGAAATCTTTTACTTGCCCAGTTAGATTTACACCAAGATATTTTATATTATTTGTTGCTATTGTAAAGGGAGTTATTTCCCTAATATTTGTTCTCTGTCCATTTATCATTTGTATATAGGAGGGCTACTGATTTCATTGAGTTAATTTTGCATTAAACAGAATTTATCTAGCTAGTTTTCTAAATGTATTCTCTGGTAGAAATTTGGGGGTCGATTATATATACTATCATATCATCTGCAAATAGTTATACTTTGACTTCTTCCTTTCCAATTTGTATTACCCTGACCTCCTTTAGTTGTCTTATTGCTCTGACTAGAACTTCAAGTATGATACTGAGTAGAGATGAGGGGGGAGACAGTTTTGCCTTATTCCTGATTTTAGTGGAAGTGCTTTAAGATCCTTTCCATTTAGTTTGATATTTGCTATTGGCTTGCAGTATATTGCTTTGATTATGTTTATGTTAAGTGCTCTATATTCCTGATATCTCTTATATGTTTAACAAGAAGGTGTTTAAGTTTTACCAAAGAGTTTCTTAGGATCTAATGAGATGATCATGTAATGTTTTTTTGTAGTTTGTTTATATTGTGGATTATTTTAATGGAATTTTGTATACTTAACCATCACTGCATCCCTGTGATGAAGCCTAATTAATCTTGATCTTTGATGCCTCTGATGTGTTCCAGGATTATGTTGCAAATATTTTACTGAGTATTTTTGCATCAATGTTTTTAAGGGAATTCTCCCTGAAGTTCTCTTTCTTTCTTTAGTCTTAGTGTAGTTTAGGTATCTGGGTGTCTGTTGCCTCATAGAATGAGTTTATCAATATTCCTTCTGTTTCTATTTTATGGAATAAATGGAGGGGTATTGGAATTCATTCTTTCGTGAAAGTGCGGTAGAATTCTGCACTAAAACCATCTTGCCCTAAGCTTATTTGTGGATGGGGGGATTGGGAGATTGTTATGGGAGCTTACATTTATTTAGGGGTTATGGGGCTGTGTAAATGTTTATCTGATCTTGTTTTACTTGGTTAAATTGTATGAATCTAGAAAATCTATTTTGTTAACAATTTTTTGTTGTTGTTGAGTACAAGTTTTTTGCAGTAAGACCTAATGATTCTTTGAAAATCCTTAGTGTCAGTTGTTATGTTTCCCTTTTCCTTACTGATTTTGTTCATTTGGATACTGTCGATCTGTTTCTTGGTTAGCGTCTGCCTGCCCAGAGCATAGGTGGAACTCTGGCCGGATGTGGGCTAGCATCCCTTTCCCCTTCTCCCCCAGCCCCTTTTAGTTTCCACAGCTGAGGTGTGTTTCTTGCACGCAGCAGAATGATGGATCCTGTTTTCACATCTATTCTGTTAGCCAGTGTCTTTTTATTGGGAAGTTAAGTCCATGGATATTGAGAGATATTAATTACCAGTGATTATTGTTTATGTTATTATTTTTGGTGGTGCTAGTGTTTTTAGTGGTGTGCGTGTGTGTGTGCATGTGTGTGATGTGTATACAGACACATGTGTGTGTGCATGTGTACGTGTGTGCATTTCTTGTTTTTGCACGTATGGAATTTTTTATTTCCTGCATTTTCTTGGATATATTTATCCTTCTTGTATTGGAGATTTTCTCCTAGTATTTTCTGTAGTGCTTGATTTGTGGACAGATGTTTTGTTTGTTTGTTTGTTTTTGGTTTTTGCATTTGTCATGAACTCTCATGCTTTCTCCATCTATGGTGATTGAGAGTTTTGCTCGGTTTCATAGTGTAGGTTGGCACTTATGGTTTTCTAGAGATTGCAAGGTATTTAGGTGTCTAGGCCCTTCTTGCTTTTAGAGGCTCTGTTGAAATGTCAGGTATAATTTTGATAGGTCTGCCTTTGTACATTACCTACCCTTTTTACCTTGCAGCTTTTAATATTCTTTTTTTTTTTTTTTTTTTGTTCTGTAGATTTGTTGTTTTCATTATTATGTGCCAGGAGGATTTTGTTTTCTGGTCAAGTCTAATTGATATTATATAAGGTTTTTGCCTGTTTACTGGCGTCTCTTTCTTTAGGTTGGGTAAGTTTTCTTCTAGAATTTCCTTGAGAACATTTTCTAGGCCTTCGAGCTGGGACTCTAACTTCCTCTACTCCCATTACTCTCAGGTTAGGTATTTTCATGGTATCCCAGATTTCCTGGATGTTTTCTGTCAGGAAATTTTTAGCTTTAACATTTTCTTTTACTGATGTGCCAATTTCTTTTATTTTATCTTCTACTGCCAGAGATTCTCTATTCAATCTCCTATTTTCTCTTGGTGATCCTGACATCTGTTGTTCCTGCCCTCTTCACTAGGTTTTTCATCTCTAGGATTTCCTCAGTTTATGGGTTTTATTATTATTATTATTGCTTCTATTTCCACTTTCAGGTTTTACACAGTTTTTATTTTTTCTTTCATCTATTTAATGGCATTTTTCCATATGTCATTAAGGGATTTGTTTCTTCTTTAACTACCTCTATCTGTTTGATTGTATTTTCCTGTATACCTTTAAGAGATTTATTCATCTTCTTTTTAAAGCCCTTTATCATCTTTGTACAATTGGATTTAAGATCATTTTCTTGTGTTTTGGTTGCGTTAATATATGTAAGGCTTGCTGCAGTCTGGTAGCTGTGTTTTGAAGGTGTCATATTGTCTGCATATTGATTGTGTTCTTTTGAGGGCTTTTAGCATCCTGGATGTTTTTGGTCCTTGTATGTTCTTGTCATAGTAGGTATTGGGAGGGGATCAACCTCAAAGGTTCTGGTGTGGCAGACTTCTGATGAGTATCATTAGGCTGTGTGTTTCTGGACATGCAGTTCTGTATGGTTCAAGAGCCTTAGTTCTGATGAAGGTAGACAGAGAGGTGGTAGGAGAATGAAGCTTTCCCTTGGCTGGCAGATGGATTAAGTTATCTTTTCTTGCACTAGAGGGCTCATATATCAGGGCAGAAGGGTTGGGGAAGGGAAGCTTATCTGTATGGTTCAGGAGTCTGATATAGGTGTTGGTGAGGTGGTGGGAGAATATAGCTCCCCCTGAGATAGCAGGCTACTCATGGCAGCTTGGCTAGTCCTAGAGAGCTCAGAGAGTTAGGTAGATGGATGGGGAAAGGGTAGCTTACCCATATGGTTTGATAAGTACCTGAGTGTAAAAGATTAAAATTTATAAAATAATTGCATTCCTCCTATTTTTATTATCTCTCTGCCTCATATTGATCTCTACATCAGTTTAAAAATTAGCCAAAACAAACTAAACTGGGACTTGGCTGGATAGTATTAGATGTGGGTTTTTTTTTTCCGTTTCTTTTTCTATCTCTGTTGACTTCAGAATGAGTATGACACAAGATCGGTGCTACAAGGACTATCAGATGGCTCAAAGCACAGGAAGCTGAAAGTGCCTGGTAATTAACAGCTCCTGCAAAGAGTGAACACTGCTGTCTTACCTCTTAAATTATGTAAGCTTGCTTTTCAGCCTGGAGATCATAGTCTCAAGAGTACACATTCATTCTTTATATGAATAATGCATACAGAGCTTAAGATCAGGCAACTGGTAAAAAGGTCTGTATGTGATACTCATGTATTTACATGGTGACCTGTACATAGTAAAATACAAAAGTACTTGAAAGAATAATTACACAGCATATGCATTCTTGAAAGAAACTGAAGTAGGAAAAATAAAAATAAAACACATTTTCCTGGAAAAATTGAATAAATTCTGTGAAATAAAGACTGTATCTTGTTTGACAAGCACTTGCTGGTCTTCTTCAAGAGTCACATAGACACAAAAAGCAGGAAGCTGCATGACTGGAGTAGCCAAATTAATGCAGTCTGATGTATGAACCTATATTGATTCACATCATCATTTATATTTCAAAGCTTAATTTATACATGCCTCATAGAGTCTTTTACTATTTTGGCCAATGAGGAGCACTCTTAGATCTGATGTTTTTTTTTTTTCTTTTTCATTATAAAATCCAGCCTTCTGAAATCATGTTTCCAAATTACCAGCTAATAAAGGTCAACCATCCAGCAATTTGATTGGTTCAACATGATTTCATTAAGAGTGATATGGTAATGCAGGACAAGAATAAAGCCCATCTTATTAATATTAGCAATTTGAAAGCCGAGAATCACTTTGGGGTAATAGCATGCAGAATTCTTTGAGTTACTGAAGTGTACAGAAGATGTTAAAATAAACTATGGTGTGCCAAATAGAGAATTCATTCCTATGCTAAAGGATGAATTTATGTTAATTGTTCATTTAGAGTGGATAAAATTGTCTTCTATTTTAGAAGGCACTGACCTCATCCGGGAATGGAGAGGGTAGAAGTTGAAATAAAATGTGAGTCTTATTTTTTTAAAGCCTAGAATAATGAATAAAACAAACACGTAGTAAAAACACAGACCTCGGAGTCAGATGCTGTGATGGATATAGACAAATATCAGAAATGCATATGAGAGATCTATCTCTAAGGCTGGACCCAGGTTTCTTAAGATACAAATGTAGTGTTTGGATCTGACAAACATTATCTAATTCCACTATGGGGAATTCAATGGGAGCTACTGTGGATTTTTGTTAGGCTATACTATTTTCCTAACAGATCCATAAATCACTTTTCTGGTATAAGTGCAAACTAAAAAGCTAGTCCGAGGGTTCTGGTTAAAGATATCCCTAGAAATATATTCCAGCTCCAATGTCCCCTGAGGTGGAAACTTAAGGGTTCTTTGGAAAGTCAGTTGTGTTGGAAAGCTGTCTCTGTTCAATTTGATGAGTACATTCAAACAGGGTTGGAAAAAGATGAACATAAACTGAATTAAATAACAGTTCCACTTTCAAGACAGCGAACAATGTCTATTTATGATAGACATAAAACGTTAACTTTTCTTAAAATGAAACTTTTGAACATTTTAGTGGAACTATCTATTGGAAGTGCTCCAGTGAATAGCATTGTTGACAACATAAATAAGGCAAGGGGGTAAGCATCCTTAGTCTCTTTATTCCATTGTTTCCAAAGGGCAATGTGTCTTTAATTTTTTTAATGGTGGTTCTTAAATGCTTTAATCTCCCTTTTAGTCTACCACCCAACACAGGTAGTAGGAAAAAAAGATATAAGGAGAAGTTGACATGTTTATGAAGGTTCTTTAGAACAACACTTCTCTATGTTTTCTGAAAATTGACAGTTCAGTTCACAGGTCAACCAAGACTGCTCCATCTACTTGAAAACACCTCATACATACACCAACATTTCAGTTTGATAGAGTCGAGATAAACAAAAATCAACAATGTTGACACTACATAACAGAGATATCCAGACCTCAGCCTTGACCAGAGGGACCAAAAATAAGAAAAACAAACAAACAAACAAACAAACAAACAAACAAACATCTACCAAAAAAAGTTATTTCCCATGACTCTCCCAACAAAGCAAAGATCAACAAAGGCATGAGAGCAATAAACATTACACAGCTAACTCTATAAACAAGCCAGGCTCAGCTTCCTCCACTGTTTGTTAAGATTAATTTACATCACTCCAAACATCACAGGCCCTCCACAGATCCTGACTCAACACATGTCTTGCTTCAACAAGTACATCTGTCTCAGCTGACATCACTCTGCCAATCAGCCCAAGTCCACAAAAGTGACAAAAACCTACAACATACCACCAAGTTTTTTGTTGTGTTTCTTTCTAGAGTCCTGACAAATTGAGCTCAACTGCATAGGGCTGACTAATACTTGTGTGGAGTTAGCAAAAAATCCTTCATCGCTTGTCCTTTCACATTCTTACTTTATCAGAACATTCTTTGTCCTATGTCTGCTTCAGCTAAACACTCCTTCCCATGTTTGCCCCAAGAAAATATCTTCCAACAATACCGTTCCCCAAAGAACCCTTATTTTCAACTTCATGGCACATTGGAGCTGGAAGAGATTTCAAGGATATCTCTAACCATATTACTTCAGCACTGTTGCTCCCGTTAAATTCCATAAAGGGAAATTAGATAATATTTGTCAGCTTCAAATATGACATTTGTAGCTTAAGAAACCTTGGTCCAGCCTTAGAGGAAATGCCGTTACTAGATTCAGGTAGTCTAAAGCAGGGAATGAAGTCACAAGAGGTTTCTCATATGCACATCTCTACAAAGACAAAGATAAATTGATAGATAGATAGATAGATAGATAGATAGATAGATAGATAGATAGATAGATAGATAGATAGATAGAAACTATTCAGGTGCAAACATGACTAAGAAAGATTGGCCCTTAGATAATGGAATTATTACGAAGATTTTTTTGGATTATAAGAACAGAAACTTCATCAAATGACACATGCTAACCCTGAATAGGCTCTCAGGAGGAAAATCCTTGGTAAAAGTAGATCACTGTGGTTGAGTCTTTGAAAGAGATAATATAATGTGTGTTCCAGTTTTCTCCCCTTGCCCTGCTCGTCTGCTTCCCTGACATTTGTTTCTCTTTTGCTGTGACAAAACATTGAAACTCTCACCCAAAGCAACTTCTGAAGAAAAAGATTTATATGACTTGCACTTCTGACAACAGGCACCGGAGTAAATCACCAGGAAGCCCTGTTTCCACATTGTAATCACAGTCCATCACTGAGGAAAGTCACGATAGGAATACAAGGAAGAACCTGGAGGGAGGATCTGAACGAATGGCCATAAACACATGCTTCCTACTGGATTGCTTTTTCTCCACAGCTCACTCAGTTTCCTTTTAAAGCACCGATGACCTGCTTCAAAATTGCATATCCCACCATAGACTAGACACTGCTACATCACTCAAGAAAACAACCCATAGACTTAAAACAGGCTAACGTAAAAAAATTATTTTTTTTTCTACTGAGGTGCACTATAACCAGATAACACTAGCTTGTAAATCGTTCAGAGCTAAACTGAAACACATACTCTTCATTCTCCCACTGTCCATGCTTAATCCACTTCACAGAATGCATCACATGACCTAACTTGCTACTACATGTACTTTGCAGTTCTCTGCTCCACATCACCTTAGACTCATAGTGTTGGGAACAAGTGAACATTTTTAAAATCTTTGCGGACAGGAGCCAAAAGAAACTTTCCCTTCTTTAAGGTTTATTTTCCCTTTTGCATTTTAGTATAATAAATGGGAAGATTAATACAAAATACAGACAGAAGATGTGGGTGTTCAAAGGCTTCTGTGTATGCACATGTCTGATATTTGTCTTGTGGAATTCTTTGCCTGGTCTAATCTCAGTCAATTACAGCTAGACACACCTCCTGTTGAATATTGCCACATATTTAAACTCCAGCTTCTAGATGTGACACTTTGGTATATGTGATAATGTAGGCTCAGCATGTTTTCCTTAATGAACCTTCTTCTTCAGTTCTTCATTCTAACTACTCATGCAGATCACTATCTCTCCTCTCCACAACTCCTTAGGACAATAAATCTCACTTCCTTTTGGGGAAGAGTATTAATATTTAATTGGAAAAATCTCTTAAAATGTTAGGAAAATATTAAGCCAAGCACTGAAAATGCCCAAGAGAGTAAACAGCTTGATGTGTGCAGTGAAGTTTAGTTGTTCATTTGCATCTTTTTCTAATACCAGTGACCCACTAAGTGGATCTTTTTCATGTTCCTTTTTAGGATTTCCATTGAGTAAGAAAATAAGTCACAAAAGGGGATGTCACTTTGCATTTCTTTTCAAATGTGTCTTCTGAAACATTGCTTATTTGAACACATTAAATTTGTTCCAGAAGTATTCAGGTCATGCATAATTAAATATATAGCTTTTAGCAATTTTAGTTCTTCCAACTTGTGTTGTATAGTACATAATGCATACTTTTGAGTGAATATCAGTGTTTGCTGTTTCCAGATGTCTCTGAATTTGCTACTCAAAGGTTATTTTTATGCAGCTATCCAAGGTTGAAACTTAGCAGAATTTTTAATGATGAAATGCATGTGCTTTAACATAGGCCGTTGTAGAGAAGGTGTTAAAAATATACATCCAAAACTCATTCAAGATGATAGAGGATTAAAGCATATTTTAATATATAGAATTTAATGTATCCTATTGATTGTTCTGAATTATTTATTTTACCAAGGCCATGAGTGAGATAAAAGAGCATAAGTTGTAGAGGCCAGACAATAACCATGAACAATTGATTTTATTTTTCCACATCAGCTCAAGATTGCTCCCAAGGTTCATGATGAATTTTTGTTGTATCCTGATTTTTACATTCAGGAACATCTTAAGTAGTATACGAGATTCAAAAACCCCTTCATATGCGATTGTAGTAGCAAGCAAAGGAATGATAGTGATTATGCTAGGCGACATTTCCTGGGTAAACATAAACAAACATTTTGTCTCTCCAGATAGAGCACTGATGACAGAACAAAAAAATAAATAATAAGAAGCAGTGCTACTCAACTCTAGTTTAGTGATGGTGGCATGGATTGGGTGCACTTTCAAAGGCATACAATAGTAAACTTTTACATGGCATAACATGAGGACTTAATGGTAGCTGCATTCCCAAATACTGACCCCACGTTGTCTGACACATCACTAAAGCTCTGTCATTATAGATGTCTGAACAACTTGTAGATGACTAGACTCTATGGAGAGTGTCTTCTCCCTGAAGTCTATTGCTAATGAATGAACTGAGGAATGGGTATTATTGAGTTTATATGTTTCAAAACATCCCAGTGCCTGTAAATTTCATTAGCTACTTAAAATTCTTAAGGTTCATTTATACATTTTTCTAAGATTTTATGATATTTCTGCCTTTCTTTAGGGTAGAATTTCATCTGTGAGGAAATAGCTACATATCTTTCATGCTTCAATTTTGAAAGCAAATTCTGATTTTGGTTTCATTATAACCTCACAAATGGAATTTCTCAAACGCAATATCTATAAGTGCTTGAGGTCAGAGAATTTAAGAGTAGGGATTTTACTCTCTTTAAGCTAGGTACACTGGCCTAAACTTGAGGATCAAAAAGAAAGAAAAAGATGTAATATTTTACATTTTGAAATAGGCAATGTAATAATATATGTACATATGTTTTTATTCCTTACTGTTATAGGATGGTACTTTCATATCATACCAAATTCCATGCTGATAAGCTTACTCCCAACTAGTAGCCCCCAGAAAATGAGGCTTTTAGAAAGTGCTGATCATCATGAATGAAATTAATAACCTCATAAACAAGACAACTAAGAGTGTTCTAGCAATTCTTCTGTTACATGGGGACACAGCAGGAAGACAGCAGTCTACCACGCTGAAATAAGACACTTCATGAATGTGTCTTTATCTAGCTCTTGCAATTCCCATATCCCAGGAATCTGAGAACAGAATACTTAAGTCACATAATATGTCCTACTTCTATTGTAGCAGTGTGAAGAGATGAACAGTTTTTACTAGGAACTGTTTAGATTAGGAGAACTTACTAATTTATACTCCTTCTGCTCTACTCCTGCCCCAAATTCTGATAGTCACTAATTGCTCACAAAGAGTCAAGGGAAGCATAGTTTATACTAAAGGATAAATTGGAATAATATGATGCATTGCCATTCATCACTCTGACACTGCCTAGTCCAAATGATTTATTCCCATACAGACTCCTATGAACTTATGTGCTACATGACAATGTGGTGATATATTTTTAAATGTGCAATCACATTATGTGTATATTTACATGCATGTGAACATACATGTGTACATATTATGCATGTATTATTTAATTAAAATGGCATTTATTTCTTAGCATATATGTTGAATGTACATTTTTTCATTATTGTTCTAGGTGATGTGGACACATATCTGAAAGAGAAGCAACTTAATAGAGTTTATTTTGGGCCATACTTTATAAAGGGTCATAGTAGAACATGGTGGGGTAGGTATTTTGACAAGAGTTTGGACAACTGCTCACATGACATTCCCAATTAGGAGGCAGAGAGATGAATGCTGATGTTAAGGTTATTTCACTTTTATATTCAGTTGCCCTTGCCAATAGAAAGATACAATCACAATCAAGTGGGTCTTTTAGTTGGATGTTTCTATAAAAGCCTCACATGGACATGCTAATCCCATTAAACTGGCAATGAAAACTTAGCACAATAAGAAGCCAAGCTCTATCAATATAGAAATAGTACTGAAGGCTTGAAGGCTGAAACACATCAGTCAGATCTAATGAGCAGAATTTTCAGCCTAGGTAAACTATGGATTACCTATAAAAAAGTTCAAAGGAAGCTCAGTATTCATCAAAAACAACCCCAACCTCATTACCTACTGACTTTGACCCACTGTTGGAGAATCAGATCAATCTTATGGCAGAGTTACCTATGACTTACAACTCTTAATGGACACCCTGAGATCGCTTGTCAAAGAAATGTGCATTCACAGCAAAAACATTAGGTTTGTCTTGACTGTGTTTATTCACTATGATCTATTGCCTACGAGGGTAATATTACCTAATGGTTCACAGGCTAACATATCTACGTGTCCCTTTACTTTGAAACTCAACTTTAGTCCCACAATTGCCATGTAGTAATAATTCCTCTGACTTAGAAGATGTTTCTCTAGATATGACCATAAGAAATTTGTTAGATTAATTGATGAGAGAAGACCAATGCTTATAATGGGCAGAGGTATTCCTAGGATTATACAAAGCAGAATACAAAGTGAGTGCTAACATATCTACATTGCCATTTTATTCTGAGAGTGGATATAATGTAAGAGGTTGCTTCAGTCTTCTTGAGCTCTCTTGCATGGAATGCTGTATCTAGAGCTGTGAGCTAAAATGAACACTTCCTTTTAAAATTGCTTTCATCGGGGTAGTTCATCATAGGAACAAGAAAAGTACCTAAAATATCATAACTTTATATTTCTCATGTGTATTAAGAAAGGGTACTAGCAACTAAATCCATAACTCTTATACACATTAGGGGAAAAGATATAGGTTTACTTGGAATAGTATCAAAAATATATGAAACATCTCAGCCTCCCCTATCCTCTCATTACTCCTCTGTATTTCTTTTCTTATTCAAATGGATCTAGGGTATGAGTAGTCATGTATAAAGAATGAAGGGTATAAAATAGGTAGTGTCAGACATCAAGGAGACTGATATGTGCTTGCCAAGAGAGAAAGAAAAGTGATATATCCAACAATAAATTCTAAGGTAATGGAAGAGTACACTAATCATACACTCTAGCTTAAGTGAGTTGAATAAAATTCTTCAAAAGAGGTATAGGTAAAAGGGTATAGCTAGGAACTGCTAAGATACTCAGGACATTTCTCTTGGTTCATTGATTGTATTTACAAAACATAAATGAATGTAGATGAAAGCTTAAAACATCAGAATTAGTCCACAAATTGTCTTTTCTATTTCTATTTCTCTGAATAATTACTCTGAATATTCAGATTCTTCCAGGATTGCCAGGATTGAGCCTTTGGAAGTCGGGGCTAATCTGTTGGTACCCAGTGTTTATCTACATTTTTAGCTCAGAACACTGTGCAATCTTCTTATTCTGGTTGTTTGTTTTTTCATAAAATCAGTTTATTTTGTATTTTAAACCACAAAGTGGCCTCTTTTTACAACTGAATTTATAAAGTATTCATATTTTTCATATGATGAATTTAGATCTTCTTCTTCTTCTTCTTCTTCTTCTTCTTCTTCTTCTTCTTCTTCTTCTTCTTCTTCTCCTCCTCCTCCTCCTCCTCCTCCTCCTCTTCCTCCTCCTCCTCCTCCTTCTCTACCTCCCCCTCCTCCTTCTCCTCCTCCTCCTCCATCTTCTTTTATTAAGTGACTTATTTTCCCACTTGGACTTCAGGATAGATATGTTTAAGGCCAAATCACTTCCTCAACATTTGATTTTTCCATTTATTTGTTTGTTTGTATAAACTGACAGGGACAATATTTTTATCTGCAGGTTTAAGTTTGCTCATGTTTCACATCTGGCCTTTAAGTGTGGCAAAGCATGGATTACTTTCCATTAAGCATTAGTAATGTGGAGGATCATGGAGTAAGAGTATTTTCTTAATTTCTTTTAAAACATTATATAAGGATCATTTATTATCAATAATGGTCTCCAAATACTGTTCCTTTTTCCAGGTACCTTGATGCAAACTATTATTTTCATCATAAATAACATCTTCTATATATTTTTGGATGAATGTTCTTGATTTTTCTATGAACACACCCACAAACACACACACACAGGCAGTAAATCAACAGGTAAGTTTTTTTTTTTTCTTTCATCCTCTGGTTCATTAACTGGACCTTGATTGTACTACTGAATAGAAATTAGAACTTCAGATATAATGACTTTTTGTAATATCCTGCTTTTTCTCTGACACTTGGAAGGGCTGTCGAGATACCATCCTAGAAAAATACCATGCTACTTACTACTACTACCCACAGTCACCGCTCAAAAACAGAAAGGAGGCAAGGTGCTGATATGGCTAGGATTTTTGTACTATGTTTTGCAATCTTTGTCCATTTCATATTAGGTAGGGTTTACACTTAAACAAAATTAATGCTCTGAGCAACATGCTTAAGATAATCATGGAAATTATTGCTACTCCATATAATCCTGTTAGAATGTCAAGAGTAAAGATGGTTTAATGAAAAAATAGGATGGAATTACTGGTTGTTGGTCTATTAGTTGATTTGTATTAAGTCTCAGTACAGAGGTCAGCATGAGTGTTTAAGAGGTAGACAAGACCTGTAGAAACTGACTGGAGAGAGTTAGGTATAATGCTTGCACTTTCAGATGGCATAGTCATGGCTAACAGTAAAAGACATATACTATGTTTTATTCACATTTCAATTCTACTAGAGTAAGATATGGAATATCATACTTCATTCCAAATCTGATGTCTTTATGTAATATCTCAGCAGCTATCTGAAGCAAGAGGGCATCAAAAAGATATAGGGCCCATAATTTCTCTAATTGCTAGGTTTATATTTTTCCTGGAGATATCAAATGAGTTACCATAATACACACACACACACACACACACACACACACACACACACACACACACACACATACACACACACACACTCACTTACTCACTCATCAGCCAGTAGTGTCCTCTCCTTTACTCTTGACATGCAGGTCACTTCTATATTCCATGTATTTGTAACTTTTCGGGGTGTAAGAATCCATGGAATACAAGTGTCAGGGGAAGGATCCACTACCAATTACAAAGTAGTCTCTGTGTTTCTTTTTGCATAAGAACCTCAATCACTCCATCACTCAGGCCTCAGATATATAAATATGTGTGTTGACATGCAACATGGCACAAAGTGTGATCCTAGAAGCACCAGAGGAGCCCAGGGTTGTCACAAGTTGCTTCCCGAGTTGAGAGGCCCAGAGTGCAGGCCCTATAGCCAGCTTGGGGTCAGGCAGATTACTGGCCTCTCGAATTGCAAACATTCTACCAGCCATAGAAGCTGGGGAACTGAAGACATCTAGGACTTGCTCTCTGCACCACAGCAGCAGCTGCAGAAGACTAGCTGGTGGGGAACCAGAATCCATAGCATTAGTGTCAATTCCACTCTGTAAACTTGAATCTCACAGGTATAGTACATTGCATCTATTTTAGTGTATTTATACTTAATTGCTTAGGATGTGATCAAGAGGCTTCTCTGTTTCTAGTCACAACATGGGCAATAAAGAAAGAGGTGGATCATGTAGAAAGAAAAGAAATTACAACATTAAGAGAAGACAAAGAAAAAGAAGGAAAAACTAAAAACATTTCAAAAGGGGTGTAAGGTGTATAACATTTTTAAAGGTATCAATTATTATAATATTGAATTTGCTTGAGTGATATGTGACAGTTATCAGACAGGTAACAGAGCTTTCCAATAGTCTAACTTAAGATGTTCAGCAAACACCATTCTACCTCTTTATTTTTGTCTTTCACTTTCTTTTTAATATTCTTTTCTATATTGAAGAAGTCTGAATTCATACCTCAAAAAGTATACTAAATAAATAAAACTGGACCAGAACACACATGTTTTTGTGACAACAGATGCACAAGAGAAAGAATATTTGTATAATAAGAAAGTAAAAGTTGTGCTTGTTGCTTCATATGTTTTCTTTGATTTGTATAAATTTCCAAAGTTTCTTAGAATGATGTCACATACACTAAAACTGACTTTGCACATACACACCCTGACATACACAAATACAAACACACACACACACACACACACACACACACACACACACATACACATGCACAAACACACACTCACATACACATTTTAAACTTAGAATACAAAGCACAGTCATGTTTTAATGAGAGTTTATGCCTTAAAGCTATTGGTGGGAAATTGTACAAATAGAGATCAAATAACATCTTCTGGCCTCAACATAGGACGACAGATGTATGCACCTAATCACACACATGCACATTTAGTCATGTAGACTAATGGGCACACACACATACACACACAAACACAAATGTATGCATAAATAAAATTACATGACTTTATTCCTATTATAATAAATGTAGATATACTGAAAAAATATGCATATGGTCATTCATATAAAGATTATTAATTGTACACTATGGGTATAAATAAACCAAATGTCTATCACTAAACAATTGAATTAATGAAATGTAACAATATATTATATGCATCAATGGATTGTAAGGTAAAAAAAGAAAAAAAGTGAGTATTGAGTTTGAGACAGACTGCATAAACCTAGACAAAGGCGGACATTGTCCCATTTCATTCATCCACAAAGCTCTGAGTTTGTTCCCCAATATTGGAAGTAAGGCACAGTGATCAGAAACTGAAATCATTCCCTCCTAATTTTGAGACTAGCCTGGGCTGCATAAGACTTTGTGTCAAACAGAAAGAAAAACAGAATCAACAAACAAATGAACAAAATCCATTTCAGCAATAGGTTAAGTGAAAAAGCCCAGCAGAAAAAAATTGGCATAAATGGATTATGCCTCTTCTTATGAAATGTCAGGCAAAGTCATAGAAACAGAATAAATTCCTAGTGGCCATTAGCTTGAAAGGAATATAAGATGACAATGGGCACAATGTTTTATTATTTTTTTTACAATATCACAATATTATATCATGATTCCTAAAATATATCCAGAGGGCTGTATGATCATCACCTTTTGGTTTTAATAAAGTATTTGAGAGTATGGTATTTATACTATATTTATGTGTGATATGAATGTGAAAGGAACACATAAAGTTGATTTTCCATCCAAAAGAATGGATTGATAATTTTTCTGTCAATAGAATAAATTGTATGCTTAGTTCAATAGATGCCAAAAATAACTTGAAAAATAATGGCTTTTGGTGATTACAATGAAAAATTTGAATGTGAGTGAAAGGGCAGTTAACGTTTTCAGCTGAATATAAGGTATCTTTTACAAATCTATAATCACTATCATATAATGGCAAAATATGGAATGATTTTCTTTGAACATTAGGGAAAATGATGCATACTTCATACTCTGTTTGTGGACAACACTACACTATGTAAAGTGATATTATTGACAGAAACTAAAAGAATTGAATTGCATGAAAATCTGGAAATGAAACATAAAATTGTATCTGCTCATGGAGACGATTATGGATACATTGTTTTAGGAAGTCTGTGCTATATACTGTGCATAATCCTGTAGTCTTAAGCCTGGGGAGGTGGGCTGAACACAATTAGGACTAACACTGTCTCTGTTCAATAGCATGTTAGGAATACTCCTGGAATATACAAGACCCTGTTCCAAGAAACAAATGAACAAGACATTCACAAAACATTAAAAATAACAGAAAATTTGAGAAAAGTTCTAAATACCAAGTTTATTTGTAACCCAGAAATAATCAGAAAAGTGTATGGAAAATAGATATTCTAATTTATTAACGTTTCTTTTTGTTTGTTTGTTTGTTTTTTGTTTGTTTGTTTTTTTCCAAGATAGGGTTTCTCTAGGTAACCCTGGCTGTCCTGGCATTCAGTATAAAGACCAGGCTGGCCTCGAACTCAGAAATCTGCCTGCCTCTGCTTCCCGAGTGCTGGGATTAAAGGCATGTGCCACTACGCCCGGCTAATGTTTCTTTTTAAGAAAATAATTTTATGATCTTAGCCATTCTGACTGGTGTGAGGTGGAATCACAAGGATGATTTGATTTGCATTTCCCTGATGATTAAGGATGCTGGACATTTTTTCAGGTGCTTCTCAGCCATTCGGTATTCCTCAGGTGAGAATTCATTGTTTAGCTTTGAGCCCCATTTTTAATGGGGTTATTTGATTTTCTGGAGTCTACCTTCTTGAGTTCTTTATATATATTGGATATATATATATATATTGGATATTAGTTCCCTATCTGATTTAAGATAGGTAAAGATCCTTTCTCAATCTGTTCATGGCCTTTTTGTCTTATTGAAGTTTTGCAATTTTATGAGGTCCCATTTGTTGATTCTGGATCTTAGAGCACAAGCCATTGCTGTTTTATTCAGGGATTTTTTCCCCTGTGCCCATATCTTCCAGGGTTTTCCCCACTTTCACTTTCTCCTCTATAAGTTTCACTGTCTCTGGTTCTATTAGGAGTTCCTTGATCCACTTAGATTTGACCTTAGTACAAGGAAATAGGAATGAATAAATCCGCATTCTTCTACATGATAACCACCAGTTGTGCCAGCACCATTTGTTGAAAATGCTGTCTTTTTTCCCACTGGATGGTTTTAGCTCCCTTGTCAAAGATCAAGTGACCATAGGTGTGTGGGTTCATTTCTGGATCTTCAATTCTATTCCATTGGTCTACTTGTCTGTCACTAAACCAGTACCATGCAGTTTTTTTTTTTTTTTGTTGTTGTTTTTTGTTTTTTTTTTTTTGTTTTTTTTTTGTTTTTTTTTTTTGTTTTTTTTTTTTTTTTATCACAATTACTCTGTAGTACAACTTTAGGTCAGGCATGGTGATTCCACCAGAGGTTCTTTTATCCTTGAGAAGAGTTTTTGCTATCCTAGGTTTTTTATTTTTCCAGATGAATTTGGAGATTGCCCTTTCTAATTCGTTGAAGACTTGAGTTGGAATTTTGATGGGGATTGCATTGAATCTGTAGATTGCTTTTTGCAAGATAGCCATTTTGACTATATTGATCCTGCCAATCCATGAGCATGGGAGATATTTTCATCTTCTGAGATCTTCTTTAATTTATGTCTTCAGAGACTTGAGGTTCTTGTCATACAGATCTTTCACTTCCTTAGTTAGAGTCACGCCAAGGTATTTTATAGTATTTGTGACTATTGAGAAGTGTGTTGTTTCCCTAATTTCTTTCTCAGCCTGTTTATCCTTTGTGTAGAGAAAGGACATTGACTTGTTTGAGTTAATTTTATATCCAGCTACTTCACTGAAGCTGTTTATCAGGTTTAGGAGTTCTGTGGTGGAATTTTTAGAGCCACTTATATATACTATCATATCATCTGCAAAAAGTGATATTTTGACTTCTTCCTTTCCAATTTCTATCCCCTTGATCTCCTTTTGTTTTTGAATTGCTTTGGCTAGGATTCAAATAAAATGTTGAATAGAGAGGGAGAAAGTGGACAGCCTTGTCTAGTCCCTGATTTTACTGGGATTGCTTCCTGCTTCTCACCAGATGCTGGAGAGGATGTGGAGAAAGAGGAGCACTCCTCCATTGTTGGTGGGATTTCAAGCTTGTACAAGAACTCTGGAAATCAGGCTGAAATTTCCTCAGATAATTGGACATAGGACTACTGGAGGATCCCGCAATACCTCTCCTGGGCATATATCCAGAAGATGTCCCAACCAGTAAGAAGGACACATGTTCCACTATGTTCATAGCAGCCTTATTTATAATAGCCAGAAGCTGGAAAGAACCCAGATGCCCCTCAACAGAGGAATGGTCACAGAAAATGTGATACATTTACAAAATGGAGTACTACCCAGCTATTAAAAAGAATGAATTTATGAAATTCCTAGGCAAATGGATGGACCTGGAGGGCATCATCTTGAGTGAGGTAACCCAATAACAAAAAAATCACACAATATGTACTCACTCATAAGTGGATATTAGCCTAGAAACGTAGAATACCAAAGATATAAGATACAATTTTCAAAACACATGAAATTCAAGAAGAACAAAGACCAAAGTGTGGACACTTTGCCCCTTTTTAGAATTGGGAACAAAACACCCATGGAACAAGTTACAAAGACAAAGTTTGGAGCTGAAACAAAAGGAAGGATCATCTAGAGACTGCCATAACCGGTGATCCATCCCATAATCAGCCTCTGAACACTGACACCATTGCATACACTAACAAGATTTTGCTGAAAGGACCCTGATATAGCTGTCTCTTGTGAGACTATGCCGGGGCCTAGCAAACACAGAAGTGGATGCTCACAGTCAGCTATTGGATGGATCACAGGGCCCCCAGTGGAGGAGCTAGAGAAAGTACCCAAGGAGCTAAAGGGATCTGCAACCCTATAGGTGGAACAACAATATGAACTATCCAGTAACCCCCAGAGATAGTGTCCCTAGCTGCATATGTATCAGAAGATGGCCTAGTCAGCCATCAGTGGAAAGAGAGGCCCATTGGTCTTGCAAACTTTATATGCCTCAGTACAAGGGAACGCCAGGGCCAAGAAGTAGGAGTGGGTGGTCAGGGGAGTCGGGGAGAGGGTATGGGAGACTTTTGGGATAGCATTGGAAATGTAAATGAAGAAAATACCTAATAAAATAATAATAATAAAAAAGAAAGAAAAGTAAAGATAAAAGAAAATAATTTTATATAATATATATTGATTATATTCCCCCCTTGCTGTAATATATAAATCTTGGTCATATATGTAAAAGCAAGCACTTAGTGAATACCAGAGTAAATGAATGGCTGTACCATGATGAGAAGTTAGGCAAGCACATTGTTTTAATACCAGATCTTGGATGAGATAAAGACACTGTGATATTCTGATCATAAACACAGATTTTAATTTCTAAAATTAAAACTATTTTCAGATAGAAAGGATGAGAAATAATATTTAAAAACATATAAAAAAGGGTTATAGAAAAAACATTAAAAATTGTGTCCATGAATGGAAACATAGTTAAAAACTTTTGAAGAATCCAAAAGGGGGAAATTTTAAATCTTATATTATTATAAAAAAAATTCTGATTCTCAGAAATGACATTAAGAAAACACAGTGCAGTGCTGAGCATGGTGGAGCATGCCTTTAATAACAGCACTTGGGAGACAGAGGCAGGCCAATTTCTGAGTTCCAGGCCAGCCTGGTCTATAGAGTGAGTTCCAGGACAGTCAGGGTTATACAGAGAAACCCTGTCTCGAAAAAAAACAAAAGAAACAAGCAAAAAGAATTTATATCAAAAGTGTAAGAGGAAATTCATTTTATAATAAAAATAGTTTTCTTAAAATTCATAACTATGTTAACCCAAGCTAATGAGTAATCAACTCCTATGTTCATGTAACAATTTGGACTACACTGAACTCAAAATGTGAAACAAAAAGAATACATTGACAGCTAGGTAAAATGATTCAAGATGGATTAAAATAAGCATTTGTAGAAATGCAAGAAACTTTTATCCATGCACTTTGCTTTGCTGATACATATGTACTTTTTTAAAAGTTATTTTATATTTTCCCATACATCAAATAAAATTAATCATTCTTTCTCATAGTTTGCTTTAAAAAGACTTATTCAAGAAGAATAATTTAATGTGCATAATTTTTATTGGATTTTAAAGGGAAAATTGATTTTAAGGAGAAATTTATGCTACTTATTCGTACAGAAAAATAACTGTTGGATTTTCTCTATTACCTCCGCATAATATCATTTACCTTAAGTTTGTGAAGAACTAACCTACTGTAATTTCCAAATGATGAATTAAAATCTATTAAAATTTTCAAAGTTTACATGTAAATACAGATCTGCATGATGCTATTTCAATAATATATCATTTCCCAATAGAAATAATGGTTGTTGAATTAGCAAGTTGAAGGGCTCAAGTGAGGTTGCCTCAATCCCACGTGGGAGGGAGAAGTGAGCAATCATGAGTGGAGGCAGAAAGAGGGAGGGACCTGGGTTAGAGAGAAGACAGGGAGGGGAAGTGGGTGGGGTACATGATCATGTATTGTGAGAGGAGAACAGGACTGAAGCCCTGAGGGTCAACAAAAACAATGAAAACAGGCAACCTCAGGAGGTAGGAGGTGGTGGTGGTAGAGAGTCTCTAGAATCCAGAGAATCTAGAGACAAGGTAGGTGGGAGACTCTCAGGACTCAAAGGGAGGGACCTTGGAATGAAGTGCTCTACAGTGAGGGGGATCTTGTTCACGTCCAGTGGAGAAACAGGACATCAAGTGGAGGAATGGGGTTGCCATCCCACAGTCAAAGGCTCTGACCCAGAATTGTTCCTGTCTGAAGGAACTGCAGGGCCAAAAATGGAGAACAGCATGAGAGAAAGATCCAATGACAGGCCAAAATTGGGATCCAGCTCAAAGGGAGGCCCCGAGGCCTGACACTGTTACTGATGCTGTGGTGGCCTTGCAGAGAAGAGCATGACTGCCCTCCGAGAGGCCCAACAAGCAACTGAAAGAGTCAGATGCAGATACTAGCATCCAACCAAGGGACTGAAGCCAGGGACTCCTATAATCGAATTGGGGAAAAGCTGGATGAAGCTGAGGAAGGGGGTGGCCCCATGGGAAGACAAGCACTGTCAACTGACCTGATCTCCAGAAATCTCTTGGACACTGAACCACCAACTAGTCAGCATACACCAGCTAGTATGAGGCCTCCATCACATATACAGCAGAGGACTGACTGGTCTAGCACCTAATGCTCAAGAGATTTGAGGCCCCAAAGAATAGAGAGTTCTAGTGGGGTGGGTGTGTGGGGGGGTAGGAACATCTTTTTGGAGACTGGGATGGGGGAGGAGATATGGGATGGGGAGTTGTTGGTAAGCAGACCAGAGGGGGATGAAATCTGAACTGTAAAAATGGATTAAAGAACAAAATAATAATAATAATAATAATAATAATAATAATAATAATAATAATATACATTTTTAAAAGTAATAGCATGTGTAGGATGGATAAATATAGACATGGCTAACTAGTTAAGAGCACTTAACTGCCTATGCAGAGTACCAAGTTCAAATACCAGCACCTTCACTTGGCATCTAAAAAGCATCTATAAGTCAAATTTCAGGATATCTGAAACCTCTTAACTCTATGTCCTCCTTCAGTCATCTGCACACACACATTCCAAAAGTTTAAGCAAACAAACACAGATGCATGAAAATGAAAGAAATGGTGTTTTGAAATCACTAAGGTTAGGCTCTTGATTTGCCTTGTTCTAATGTTTGGAAAGGTTCTTTTGTGCACACCCCTTCCATAATTCCCACCATGGCTTCGAAAACCCACAATTACTATGTATCTCCACATCACATGATAAACTTGCAGTTCCAGTTGTATAGTTTTGTGTTTTAACATTGCTTCACAGCCCCCAAAATGGAAGTGACTCACCAAGCTCGCATAATATGATTCTCTAATTGCCAATTGAAATTTCTATTAAGATAATAATTCAGAGTAATATGGTCGCTTAAAAACAGTTGCTCCTGTGATTCAATTCTCACTTCTTGCAATTATTAATAGACTTAAAAAATGCACACGGGTCTTCCTACTTTTACTTACCAAATAGCTCACTAATTTTGAATCAATTACTGTAAATTAAATTAATATAAGGGAAAGGGGAAAAGTTCTCAGTTCCCAGTGTCTTACCTGCAATGCAGCTTCTGTTTAATCCATGCAAATGACTTGACAGTTCCCCAGAAAGTCTCTTAATAGTAATAGTTTCTACCCATATGATTAATGCCTTCTTCAGTCACACAAACGCACACACACACACACACACACACGCACACACACACACAATCACATTAACACAAATGTGTGTGAGTGTGTGTGTAAAGATAATGACATCAAAAACATCTTTTATGAAACAATTAAATTGATTCTTTAAAACATCAGTGGGAGGAGCAGCCCTTGTGCCTAGGGGCAATGCCAGGGCAGAAAGGCTGGAGTGAGTGGGTGAGTCGGGGAGCACACTCATAGATGCAGGGGGAGAAGGAATGGAATAGAGAGTTTCCCTGGAAAGGGGATAACATTTTAAATGTAAATAAAGAAAATATCCAATTAAAAATAGAATTAGCCATAATGTATAAAAATATTAGATTTCCTTCAAGGACTTTGTATTTTGACTACTATTGGTAACCTTATGTGTCCTGAAATATGGTATTTCATCATTGAATGTAACCAAAGTGTTAACCTGTAAATCCCAAGACTGTCTTCCACAGATAGGATAGCAGTTCCAAATTAGTGGTCAGGCTTCCTGCATCTGTCTCTCTGTGAGATATTGGGACACTTGCCAGGAGTTTGGCACTTTTACTCTTTGACTATAATTATTTAATTTTCACCTTTGAAATGTGAAAGAATCAGACATAGCATGTGAAAATCAACATTTCTGATAGTTTCTAAACATTTTTTCTCTCTTTTTATGTTTAGGAAAACAGAAATCATCTCCATATTATATATTCATCATAAAAAAACAAGAAAATTTCAAGTAAAGTGTTTTTAAACTCTGTGTATTTTTAAAGATTTCACACTGAAAACATATATCTTAAATGCCTAACTGTTTTGTGAGGAACTATCTGTTATATTTCTGTGATTATAGTTACATCATTTCTCCCTTTTTCTTTTTTCTATCTAAACACCCGTTCTTTCCTCTCTTTCAAATTCACATCCACTTTTTTTTCATAAAATGTGTCTGTGTGTGTGTGTGTGTGTGTGTGTTTTATTCCTAAGTACAACATTCTCAGTCTGTAAAATTCTTGTATGCTGAGGACCACCCTCATGCTGGGAGAGGGTTCTGAGGAAGGAGTTTTTGGGAACAACTGATGAAAGACTTTCAGTGATAGATACAAGCAGACAGCTCTGTGTTATGGTCAAGATAGTCCTCTGTTCAAGATCTCTGTCTATTTTATTATTTAAATCATTTTTATTAGATATTTTATTCATTTACAATTCAAATACCGTCCCAAAAGTCCTTTATACCCTCCCCCACCCTGCTATCCAACCCCCATCCCACTCCCACTTCCTGGCCCTGGCATTCCCCTGTACTAGAGCATATAATCTTTGCAAGACCAAGGGCCTCTCCTCCCAATAATGGCTGATTAGGCCATCTTCTGCTACATATGCAGCTAGAGACAGGAGCTCAGGGGGTACTTGTTAGTTCATATTGTTTTTCCACCTATAGGGTTGCAGACCCCTTCAGCTCCTTGAGTACTTTCTCTAGCTCCTCCATTGGGGGTCCTGTGTTCCATCCAATAGATGACTCTGAGCATCCACTTCTGTATTTGCCAGGCACTGGCATAGACTCACAAGAGTCAGCTATTTCAAGGTCCTGTCGGCAAAATCTTGCTGGCATATGCAATAGTGTCTTCATTTGGTGGTTGATTATGGATACTTCATCCCTCCTTAGAATGGGGAATAAAATACCCATGTAAAGAGTTACAGAGACAAAGTTTGGAGCTGAGATGGAAGGAAGGACCATGCAGAGACTGCCCCATCTGGGGATCCATACCATGATCTCTGTCTTTAAATAGCTCTCTGCTTGAGATAACTCTCTCTTTCACACCAAAGCCCAGTCTTTTTTATTTTAATTTTAATTTTTGCATAAGCTACTTCCTTAGGAATTGCATGTCAATTCAATCATTTACTTCCAGGTCCCTTTTGATTATTCCACAAATCAGAATTTTATGACCTTAGCCCCTGGACAGAGCTTCCTGGCCTAAGCTGCCAAATTCTCCTGCTTACTGGAGCTGGAGCATGCCCTATTTTTCTATTAAATTATCCTCACCTTTATGTTTTCCAATTCCCTCACTGCCTAAGCTTCACTGGCCTGGAACTTATTCTGTAGACAGGTCTTGAACTCAAAGATATGCATGACTCTGCCTCCTGAATGCTGGGATAAAAGTAGAGTACCACCATGCCTAGGCCTAAGCTGTTCATGACCACTGTTCCTCAAGATTCAGATCAAAAGTCTGTGTCTTCCAGCCTCACGATTTATATCACAGGTGTGCCCTCCATTTCTGGATTGCAGTTCATTCCAGATTAAAAGTCCAAACATTCCTTGTTCAACTGTTATCATGGGCAATAAGCTTACCTGGGTAGGACCTTGACATGAAATTGCCACTCCCTAAATCTCTTTATCTTCTTCCTTAATATCTTTCTTGCAGAAAGATGTGACTCCTACCTGCACTTGTCTCTGTTCCCTTCTGTTTGTCAAGCCCCTCATACAATTCTTATTGCATCCTTACATTTTGCATAGCTGAGAAATCTTGTGAAGAATAGCTCTTACAGTGATTTATGTATTCTTAAAAACTCGTGTTTTCTGTGTTCTTTCCTATAGAAGGTCATTTTGTTACCATGTATGCTGAGGAACACCAGACACATACTTGCTTCTGGGAAACATGATGTTTCTGATTATCATGAAGTCATTAACCTTGGAAGGAAGAACATTCCCCGGAGAAAGAACATGGAGTAAAATATATACATTATTACACATATTAAACACAAAAAGCCTTAAGTTTAGAGAAACCATCAGCACTCAAGATGACTCACGCCCTATTGGTTCTGCTCTACAGGTAGGATCCATGTCACATTGTCCTTTCTGTGGCCATAACCGACCTGGCACTTGTTTGTTTTAGTTTTTGTTTGACAATTTCTTTATTTTTATTTCAAATGTTATCCCATTTCCTGGTTTCCCTTCTGAAAATCTCCTCCTCCTATCCCCTCCCACTCCCCCTGCTCAAGAACTCACCCACTCCTGCTTCCTGGCCCTGGCATTCTGCTACACTGGGGTATAGAGCCTTCACAGGACCAAGGTCCTGTTCTCGCATTGATGACCGACTAGGCCATCCTCTGCTACATATGCAGCTGGAGCCATGAGTCCCACCATGTGTACTCTTTGGTTGGTTGTTTAGTCCCTGGGGGCTCTGGGGTACTGGTTAGTTGATATTGTTGTGCCTCCCATGGGACTACAAACTCTCTCAACTCCTTAGGACCTGGCCCTTGTATGTATAGTATCCAGAATGACCATTTGGTTCTGGATTAAAAATGGGAATACTATTTCTCTCAGTCTATGCATTCCTCAACTGCCTACAGTTCTTTACATAGGTTTGAGGTCATCAACTTTCCCTCATCCACTTTAGCATGTCTACTGTTTTCATTTTGCAACTCATGTTTAGGAAGTTGTAGAACACGTGGCACCATGCATACGACAGGCAGAAGACATAAGACATAAAACAGGCATAAGAGCTAGTGAATTTAAAGGAGCTCAAACTCAGGGGATCTCAGAGATTTGATTGCAGGAGTTGAGTCACTGGCTGTCTGTTAGGTACTGTTACCATTGTTGATTTTTATTTGGTATCTCAACTCTATTGAACTGGACTGTTGGTGTATATGTGAAGTGTTTTCAAGTAGATGGAGCAGTATTTGTTGACCTGTGAACTGAACTGTCAATTAGACAACACAGATAAGAGTTATTCTAAAGAACCTTTCTAAACATGTCTTCTTTTCCTTATATCCTTTCTTTTCTACTCCCTCTGGTGGGTGATGTGCTGAAAGGGAGATTAATGCATTTAAGAGCCATCATTAAAAAATTAAAGATACAGTGCCCTTTGGAAATAATGGAATGAAGAGAATATGCATGCTTACCCTCTTGCCTTATTTATGTTGTCAACAATGGTTGTCATTGGAGCACTTTCAATAAATAGTTCCACTAAAACGTCCAAAAGTTCCATTCCTACAAAACTCAATGTTCTATGTCTATCATAAATACTACCTAGCTTGGTGTCTTGAGGTGGAGCTGTTTTGAATTCAGATTATACTCCTCCAGTTTCAACCCTGTTTGAATGTAGCCATCAAATTGAACTCAAGGTTGCCTAAGGCATATCAGGTTAAGTTGTGTGTAGCTTCAGTTTGTCAAGATAGGACAAGTTACTTCTCATAGTAGACACAAACCAAACAAAACCAAAAATGGTCCTCAAATTATACTCACTTAAGATCTAAAGTTAAACTGCGTGTATGTACTTATTTTTCTGTTTAAACCAAAGTCTACTTTCTTTTAACATACTGAACCTGTTTCTTAGGACTTCTGGTTACTTTCATCTTGTTATTCATTCTATAGAAGAAAGTTTCCAGTGCTACTGAGGCAGATGGGATAGGAATAGGAGAAAGCACACTTCTATTCTAAGTTTCAAGTAGTTCATGTTAGTCTTGGTTTCAGAGGAAAGACTGGAATTGGTTAGCTGACCCTAAAACAATTGAGTGAGAAATAAGAGCACATGTATATCTTACTGGTTAGCCACCAATATGTATAAGATACTTACCCAGAAACTATACAATTCTTCCTTAATGAATTTGGCCAGATGATGTTTGAATTCTATTTGCAATGTAGAAATGTATTAGGAGAAGCACCACATATAAAAACAAAGTAAAAAATGTAAAGATTTTCATGAATTAAAAATACAATATATACAAATAACAACCCATCTTTTATTTAATGTAACATAGAGTTAATTGCATCTCAAAACTTCATTATCATCAGTCAAATAGGAAAATTAAAGTTCTATCAATAAATGACGATGTTGGTAGATATTTGATCTTTGATACACATGAAGATCTAAATAAACACTGGTCTAGACTCTTTTAGTTATAATTCACATCTTTTTCATTTGTGGATATTTCTCTTCATTATTATTTTTAATATCTCAACCATGCAGAAAATGTCAAAGGCAAATCAGTGATAAATTACTACAGGACAACACTAAACATATAGATTAAATGTAAGTAAGCAATATATATAAGAATTCAGCAGCCTTTTCTTAAACTGAAGTGCAGTTAGACTATAACAAATGTTTCATGGGGGCTGGAGAGAAATGTCTGAGTATAAGAGCATTGGCTGCACTTCCAAAGGACCCTGGGTTGATTCCCATCAAACATAGTGCCTCATAATGACCTCTAACTCCAGTTCCAGAATATCTATTTCCCTAATCCAGTCTCCAGTCTCTGTGTGCACTAACTGTACATGGTACACAGATATACATGCACGCAAAAATACCCATGTACATATAATAAATAGTAAATGCATAAATACATAGTTCATCAAATAAATAAACAATGTAAAATGACATAAGGAGAAACTGCCTCCTTGTAACCCTGAGTAACAAAGCACTAAAGTAAGAAAATGCAGACTCAAAAAAATTTTCTGACAGCATTAAATACAAACTCTATTTGAACTGAATGTTGAAGATGTAAGCCTTGGAGAATTTTCTCTTGAGAAAATAGGAAATAGGAAAATCAGATAAGTTCATTATACTTTGTAAAACAATATATCTTGATAATGCAGTTTATGATTAAAATATTTACATAAAGAAATATATATGTATGTAAATATATGTGTATATATATATGTATATGTATATGTATATATATATATATATATATATATATATATATATATATATATATATACACACACACACACATATGTATATATTCGTAGACAGAGAAAGAACTTTAGAAATTAGCAGATAGTGATACAAGTGTTATAAGAAGTATACAGAAAAATGTGCACAAAGGAGAAGAAAGCCAAGCCGAACAAATCCCCAGTCATGTGATTTACTGACAGTGGACTGAGAAAAAAAATCTTCATCCAAATGTAAGACAGAAAGTAGTGTTGAAAAGATACTAGCAGTCTTGAATTCAAGACAAACGCATACCTCTTAACACCAAAAATTGTTGCTGGACAGACTTTTATAGTGGTTTTGCCAGCACTGGAATGCAAATCACATCTTTCACTTTGTATGACGCAGAGAACAGTATCTGGCAACTTTAGAGAGTGAGTAACTCTAAGGGCTTAAGTACAGGGACTCACTATTCATCAGGGAAACAGAACTTAATTTGTTATACCTCCAGAGCTCCAGTAGCCCTGGGAGGGAGGCTGTTGTGGAAAGGAGTAAGACTAGATACAACACTGATAAGTTTTCTTCCTGAATCTTAGACAAGACAGTGATGTGCATACTACTGTCAGGGGACCCTGCCCCTCTGAGTGTCCATGTGTAGATTTTTTTTCAACTGAGAATAACATCTACAATGTTTGTTTTCTCATTTTTCTATTATAACGTCCCTGATAGGCTTTAATGATTTTTAATCATATTTCTAAATTTTTGCATTTTGCATGATTTGTTTTCTACTGATCTTGTTTTTTTTTTTTTCCTTCCCTCTCATTTGTGTTATAGGCATTGAGCCCTTATAAAACAGATTGCATTTCTAACTTAATTCACTTTCTCACAGTATTTATTTTATTGGAAAATTTCTTAATATCTGGAACTTTATCTTTTAGTTTTTACTTTTTTATAATACTTTGCTTTGTTATACTTTCTTAGTAGCATGCTTTCTCATTCCTTTGTTTTTATTTTGTTTCAGTTCTTTATTTTTCTCATTTAACTTTATTTAATTTTATGTGTAATCATCTACCTTTCTTCATTTCATTTATTAACTATTTCCATATTTACTTTGAGTTTTAACTTCATAGCATATTCTACTTGAGTTTTCCCATTTTCTGTTACAACAACTTTGGTAGTTTATTTGTATGCTTTAATAAATGTTCAACATATTTCTACAAATTCCATGGTTTCATTTTGTTGTCCTTATTCATTTGTTTTTCCCTCATCCATAGCATTGGGTGACTGGGCTCCTAAAAAGAGCTTGATCACTAAGACTTTTTCCCAAAGAAATCTCTTAGAAGTACCAAACCCAGAAATGTGAAAATCACAGTATACAGATGCAGGAAAGATGGATAAGAAAGGCAATGAAGAACCTCACTGAATTCGAATGGAATAAAAAGAAAAATAGCAACTTAATTTAATCTTGGACATGGAGTAGGAAGTCAGCTAGATGAGGAAAAAGTCAGCCTGACAAATGTGAAAACGATAAAGTGAATGGCATAGAAGAAAGGAAGAGTAAATTATTGGGAGTTTGATTAAAATAGCAAGTAGGGATGCTAAAAATGAATCAATGTATCAAATAACAAAAACATAAGCAATAGACCCAACAAAATAAAGAAAAAGTATGAGGTAGGATGGACCAGATCAATAAAATACTAAAAGCAGACATCATTGAGGGGGAAAAGCAAGCATGGAAGGAATATTCAAGACCTACAGGATGCTAACAAGAGAAAAAATATTAGACCCCACAGAGGAGAAGAAATAGATGAGATATGAACTAAAGGTACAGAGAATCTAAATAAGAAAAATTAGGTCAAAAATTTGTTAAACTTAGATATAGAGATGGGCATCCAAACATGACAATATAGAATGTCAAATTGACATAACCATAGAAAAAATCATTTACAAATTTGAGATTTAAAATATGAATCAACAAAATAGTATTAAAAGGAAAAAATGAAAATATATTTTAAAAAACCTAGCTCATCTTTAATAGCAAATGCATTTGAAGTTAATCATAAAAAACAACCCTAAAAGCAAGAAAATTATGGAGTGATATATTTCAATGTGCAAAAATTAATAATTACTAAATCAAGATTTGCATACCCAGCAAAACTGGCATTTAAAGGGATAGAGAACTGAAAACATTTTACTAAATGCACAAATATTATGTCACTATGTAAGCATTAAAAAAAGCACAAGGTAAGCCTAGACCACATTGTCAGGCATTCACACTGTAATTAAGTTCACCTAGAGGAAATGGACAAGTCTAATGGACA
Organism: Mus musculus; assembly: GCF_000001635.26. Classification (NCBI taxonomy): domain Eukaryota; kingdom Metazoa; phylum Chordata; class Mammalia; order Rodentia; family Muridae; genus Mus; species Mus musculus. The sequence goes on from NC_000074.6 coordinate 101,505,141, forward strand.
GGCTTGTGATAGAATTATTTGTTTTATGGAAGAATGTCATGCAATTAAGGTAGAAGGAGTTTGGCAGTGGTGGCACACTCCTTTAATCCCAGCACTTGGGAGACAGAGGCAGGCAGATTTCTGAGTTCGAGGCCAGCCTGGTCTACAAAGTGAGTTCCAGGAAAGCCAGAGCTATACAGAGAATTCCTGACCAAAACAAAACAAAACAAACAAACAAACAAAAAAAAAAAAAAAAAAAAAAGGAGAATGTTAAAGACAATGTCTTCTTCTAAGAAAATTGTATTTCAGGGGTACAAGGCTTTTCTGTTGTCCCAGAATGTAAAACACAAACTGCAGTCTGGTGGTGGGGAGGGACTCAGGATATTTTTAAAAAGAGGCAGCACAAACTGAACCTGAAGGATGGACAAGTTGTATCAAAAGGTGTGGTGTAGGACAATGGTTATCATTTGGACAAATCATGCAAGGAGTTTCAAAAAAGCTTAAGAAACTAGTGTATTGGAGGGAACTGATGTCCAATTAAGCTAAAGGAACCTGAAAACTGGTTCAGAAGGCTGGCTCAACTGTGGGAAAGTGCTTGTTATGAAAGCCAGAAGGCCTGAGTTTAAAGCCTATGACACATGTAAAGATGGAAAGAGAGCCTATTTCACTACGTTCTCTTCTGACCACCTTATGTGTACCAACACACACACACACACACACAAATAAATTTATGTATGTATATAACACATACACAATGTATGTATATATGTATTGTGTTATATACATGCATAAATTTATTTGTGTGTGTGTGTGTGTGTGTGTGTGTGTGTGCACATGATCACACATGTATGTATGCTAGGGAAATAAAATGTGAGTTAGATGGAAACATTTTCCTTTTTTTCTTTTTAGCTACTTGTGGCCAGTACTCTAAGTCATACAATCAGAAAGAAATCAGTTCTTCTACAACAGATCATACTGAAAACAAAAACAAAAATCATGCCTGAAAACGCCATGCAATGTGCCCCTTATGTGAAATCACAGAATCGACCATACATAAAAAGTTCATCAAAACTGCTAGTGATTAGAATAAGAAGCTTATGCTAATCAAGTCACTTGAGATAGAAATTAATTATGCAGAAGCCTACTCTCTGGTTCTCAGAAGTTGGGATATTACTTCAGCATTTCAGATTTCTTATTTTCATTGAACATATACACCAGTTACCACTATTTTCACAGGGAGTCATGTTAAAGATTTTTAGTGTAACTTAACCTTTTAATAAAAAAAGAGAAAAAAAAGTTCGCACTATGTGGGAGAATTGTGCTGTTCGTTTGGTTGTCTACCTTCCTCTCAGGTTTCAGAGTGTAGAGACTCAGGAAATCCTACAAGCACACTATTTCCGCATTCCAGTATATCACATCCCTCCACAATATAGAAACAAGAAAGCATTCAGCAGTCACGGGGAAGATATTTCATTAAGTGTTTTTTTGAAACACAGTCCCTAAATGTTAATAAAATGTTAAAATGTGATCTCGAGTTTTTTTTTTTTTTTTTTTTTTGAAACTGTTATCTCACACATTGTTGCCTTGAGGTCTACACATCCTATAGTCTAGAGAAGAAGTGTTGTATGAGGAAACAATCAATATGTATTTTACTGGGCTTCCCGTTCTTTTAGAATGTTTAGTGATATAGTAGCCAAAATCTGATTTGCTCTTGGTCAATGAGGAATTATTCCCGTGTCTAGGAAAGCAAAGGCATCATGTATACACAGCTTTCGGTTGACATTTAGGTTCCAATTACCTTCTCAAAACTTCATTGTACCTAGTAACACTCAGGTAAGATTTACTCTCCTGATGCATTATGAGAGTGGGGCCGTGGGGCCTGATGCCTTACAGGCAGGGGAACACATGCAATGACTATTTCTTCTGCACTAAATCTCCAACATCTACAAAATAAAACATTGTAATAAACATGCAACACATTCTGAGCCTTTAGAGAAGTGTTTATCTAAGTGTAGAGATTGACTACAAATTATATTTATGTTACTATCTTTTACTGTAATCTGATAAATTGAAAAATTTGGGGGGATATCCTGTGAATTGACCACTGTCCTGAGTGTGGTACTGAGGGTAGAGCATCTACATTTCCATTTTGATGTATTCAAAGCAATAGGTGCTAATTAATTCATGCGCAGAAAGCAAAAGTCAGGCTAGCATCTTTGTAGTAGAGTCAGAACTAAAGCACAGCGGTCTGAACCAAGAGTATTTCTTTTGAATGTTTAGCGACATTATACCAAGGGTCATTAAATAGTTCCATGACACAAATAGAAAAATACACTCTACAAATTAAAATAAAGCCCTTATTCTTTTTTATTAATCAATTTATTTTTTTACACTCCATATTTTATCCCCACCCTCCGATCCATCCTCCGACTGTTCCACATCCCATACCTCTTTTCCCTCCACCTGCGTCCACATGGATGTCCCCACCTCCCACCCCATCTGACTTCTTAACTCCTTGGGGCCTCCAGTCTCTTGAGGGTTAAGTGCATCATCTTTGAATGAAAACAGTCCCTGAAGTCCTCTACTATATGTCTGCTGGGGTCCTCATATCAGCTGATGTATGCTGCCTGTTTGGTGGTCCAGTGTTTGAGATCTGTTTGGCAGAGAGAAGAAAGCCCTTTTTTTTTTTTTTTTTGAGGTAAATACTAATTTTTTTAATTAGGTATTTTCTTCATTTACATTTCTAATGCTATCCCAAAAGTCCCCCATACCCTCCCCCAACTCCCCTATCCACATACATCCACTTCTTGGCCCTGGCATTCCCCTGTACTGAGGCATATAAAGTTTGCAAGACCAATGGGCCTCTCTTTCCAATGATGGCCAATGAGGCCATCTTCTGATACACATGCAGCTAGAAACATGAGCTCTGGGGGGTACTGGTTAGTTCATGTTGTTGTTCCACCTATAGGGTTGCAGATCCCTTTAACTCCTTGGGTACTTTCTCTAGCTTCTCCATTGGGGGCCCTGTGATCCATCCAATAGCTAACTGTGAGCATCCACTTCTGTTTTTGCTAGGCCCCGACATAGTCTCAAAAGAGACAGCTATATCTGGGTCCTTTCAGCAAAATCTTGCTAGTGTATGCAATTGTGTCAGCGTTTGGAGGCTGATTATGGGATGAATCCCCATGTATGGCAGTCTCTAGATGGTCCATCCTTTTGTCTCAGCTCCAAACTTTGTCTCAGTAACTCCTTCCATGGGCGTTTTGTTCCCAATTATAAGAAGGGGCAAAGTATCCACATTTTGGTCTTCATTCTTCTTCAGTTTCATGTGTTTTGCAGATTGTATCTTATATCTTGGGTATTCTAATTTTCTGGGCTAAAATCCACTTATCAGTGAGTAAATATCATGTGAGTTCTTTTGTGATTGGCTTCCCTCACTTGGGATGATGCCCTCTAGGTCCATCCATTTGCCTAGGAATTTCATAAATTCATTCTTTTTAATAGCTGAGTAGTACTCCATTGTGTAAACGTACCACATTTTTCTGTATCCATTCCTCTGTTGAGGGGCATCTGGGTTCTTTCCAGCTTCTGGCTATTATAAATAAGGCTGCTATGAACATAGTGGAGCATATGTCCTTCTTACCAGTTGGAACATCTTCAGGATATATGCCCAGGAGAGGTATTGCTGGATCTTCAGGTAGTACTATGTCCAGTTTTCTGAGGAACCACCAGACTGATTTCCAGAGTGGTTGTACAAGCTTGCAATCCCACCAGCAATGGAGGAGTGTTTCTCTTTCTCCACAACCTTGCCAGCATCTGCTCTTACCTGAGTTTTTTGATCTTAGCCATCCAGACTGGTGTGAAGTGGAATTTCAGGGTTGCTTTGATTTGCATTTTCCTGATTATTAAGGATGCTGAACATATTTTAGGTGCTTCTCAACCATTCTGTATTTCTCAGGTGAGAATTCTTTGTTTAGCTCTGAGCCCCATTTTAATGGGGTTATTTGATTTTCTGTAGTCCACCTTCTTGAGTTCTTTATATAAGTTCCCTATCTAATTTAGCATAGGTAAAGATCCTTTCTCAATCTGTTGGTGGCCTTTTTGTCTTATAGACAGTGTCTTTTGCCTTGCAGAAGCTTTGCAATTTTATGAGGTCCCATTTGTTGATTCCGGATCTTAGAGCACAAGCCATTGCTGTTCTATTCAGGAATTTTCCCCCTGTGCCCATATCTTCCAGGGTTTTCCCCACTTTCTCCTCTATAATTTTCACTGCATCTGGTTTTATGTGGAGTTCCTTGATCCACTTAGATTTGACCTTAGTACAAGGAGATAGGAATGGATCAATTTGCATTCTTCTGCATGATAACCACCAGTTGTTCCAGCACCATTCTTTGAAAATGCTGTCTTTTTTCACTGGATGGTTTTAGGTCCTTTGTCAAAGATCAAGTGACCATAGGTGTGTGGGTTCATTTCTGGATTTTCAATTCTATTTTATTGGTCTACTTGTCTGTTGCTATACCAGTACCATGCAGTTTTTTTCACAATTGCTCTGTAGTACAGCTTTAGGTCAGGCATGTTGATTCCACCAGAGGTTCTTTTATCATTGAGAAGAGTTTTTGCTATCCTAGCTTTTTTGTTATTCCAGATGGATTTGCAAATTGCCCTTTCAAAATCGTTGTAGAATTGAGTTGGAATTTTGATGGGGATTGCATTGAAACTGTTGATTGCTTTTGGCAAGATAGCCATTTTTATTATATTGATCCTACCAATCCATGACCATGGGAGATATTTCCATATTCTGAGATCTTCTTTAATTTCTTTCTTCAGAGACTTGAAGTTCTTATCATACAGATCTATCATATCCTTAGTTATTGTCACTCTAAGGTATTTTATATTATTTGTGACTATTGGGAAGGGTGTTTTTTCCCTAATTTCTTTCTCAGCCTTTTTATTCTTTGTGTAGAGAAAGGCCATTGACTTGTTTGAGTTAATTTTATATCCTGCTACTTCACAGAAGGTGTTTATCAGTTTTAGGAGTTCTCTGGTGGAATATTTAGGGTCACTTATATATCTATCATATCATCTGCAAAAAGTGATATTTTGACTTCTCCTTTTCAATTTGTATCCCCTTGATCTCCTTTTGTTGTTGAATTGCTCTGGCTAGGACTTCAAGTACAATGTTGAATAGGTATGGAGAAATTGGGCAGTCTTGTCTAGTCCCTGATTTTACTGGAATTGCTTCCAGCTTCTCACCATTTACTTTGATGTTGGCTACTGGTTTGCTGTAGATTGCTTTTATCATGTTTAGGTATGGACTTCGAATTCCAGATCTGTCCAAGATTTTTATCATGAATGGGTGTTGGAATTTGCCAAATGAAAAGCCCTTATTTTTAATGCTTGGAATGAAATTCAAATTCTAACTGGAAACTGTGCTCCAGAAATCTATACTGCATTTTTAAACCTCTGATTTCACATATTAGGTTTTATTTACTGCTTTAGAATATTAAATATGACTTTTACTTTTGAAACTTTGTAGAAGCTGAGTTGAAAGGATTTATCATTCACTTATATGAGTGCCTATCTTAATCATATAAAAGTCGTGACAAATTATTATCTTGTTTTTGTCCTTGATGAAAGTTAACTTGCTTGAGAAATAATGGCAAGTGGAGAAGAAGTTGGATTAAAAGACTTTACCCACCTCTGCTGTTATTGTGAAATTTTCTGCATTAGTTTAACCCCAGTGACCCTTAATTTATTCCCAGATAAAAGAGGGATAATAAAAATCCATCCTGCTTCTATGGTGTTTGAAAGAATTAACTGAAATCAAAGGTGTTAGTGTGCCTTCTGATCTGTAAGGCTCTGTATTAATGTAAAGGATTATTCAATTCATCATTATTAATAAGCACGTGAACTCCCTATATTACATTGTTGTATGAGACATCTTCAGAAGAAAATAATGCCTTAGAATGCAAATTGATTAATTAACTTGTTGTTCTGTTTTATCATTCTGAAGGAATTTCCAACACATAGCCCATGTTTTCTACTACAAAATTATTTCTCCTTTCTGCAGCTGGGGAAGAAGCTGGCATATGAAGGGAATGCATGATTTTGATATACTACTACTGAAACTACATTTTTGTAGGCAAAAGAGCCAGCTTTTATGGAGATCTTGAGGGATTTATTTATTTGACCTGTAGTTGTGTCACATGATGTACAGAGCTCATCTCTTTAACATCCCATGTAGATGCTATTTAATATGCATATATAATTTATATACGCTGAGCAGAAGCAACGAGATCTGCATTTATAAAAATTATAAATTAGACATATACTAGTTGTATAGAAGATGAGAGAATATTTAAGGTTTTATCTGTGTTTATGTCATTTTTCTGAAATCTATAGAATTTGCATTTTAAAAATTAAAGAACATGAATCTTAAATAAAAGCGTAAATCAGAAAATGAATTAAAGGAGTATATCATGCATGGAGATTTCATATTTGATTTTATGTTTATTACTTTAAGCACATTGTTGCAATATTGACACTTGCACAGTACTCATGGTCATGACAAAAACTATATAACTATTCATATATATTTAATATTAATATTTTCTACTTAATAAATACAAATATATCTGTATTTATTTTATCTGTGATTAAAATTCATAAACCATATTTGAATCTTTTTTGTTACAGTATGTGTTTGGATTTCTAAAAACGTTTTTTAAATGTTTAAAATTTGATGTGTATTGGTGATTTTATCTAGATGTATGTCTTTGCACCATTATTCCTAGAGTCTGGAGAGGTGAAAAGGTATCTGATTTCTTGGAGTTGGAATAGCAGTCAGCTATTAATCATTATGTATACTATGTGGTTGCTGGTGGATTGAATCCAGGTTCTCTGGGAGATCAATCAGTGTGCTTAACCACTGAACCATCTCTCTAGCAGCAATGTTACAGAAATTTTCATTGCTTTCCCAACACTCAAGAAATATGTATTAATTTGGTAAAATAAGTTTTTTTGAGCATTCTTTATCACCAACTATAAAAAATGTAACCCCATTATTTATTAATTTATTATTAATATTATTATTATTATTTTAGTTTTGAGCAATGTTTGTAAGTATGCAATGAAACCTAATCAAGTGTACTGTTTTATATGCCTCCCCATTCCATACAAGTTTTCTCTCCATACCTTTTATTCCCAATTTTGTGGCTTTAAAAAATAATCTAGTGATATATTGAAATAATCTGATTTATTTTTTTTAGTGTTTCTTTTTGTAAAACATTATTTATTTATTTTAAACTCCAGTTTTTATCCCCCTCCTGGTCCACCCCCCCCCGGATGGTTCCACATACCATACCTCTTTCCCATCTCCCTGTCTCCATGAGGATATCCCAACCCCCCTCCCCCATCCCACCCCACCAGACCTCTAAACTCCATGGAGTCTCCAGTCTCTTGAGGGTTAGGTGTATCTTGTATTTAAAGCTTTTAGGGGCAAATGAGATGGCTCAGTAAATAATTCTTTTTTGTTTATTTTTTGTTTTTTCTTTCCCCTCCTTCTGTCTCTCACTCTCTCTCTCTCTTTCTATATCTCTCTGCCTCTGAATCTCTCTCTTTCTTTCTGTCTTTCTTTCTTTCTTCCTTTCTTTCTTTCTTTCTTTCTTTCTTTCTTTCTTTCTTTCTTTCTTCCTTCCTTCCTTCCTTCCTTCCTTCCTTATATTTTTGTTGTTTATTTTCAAAGTCTTACACTCTAAGTTTAATTCCTAAAGCCTCATGGTACAAGGAGAGAACTGATACTCGCACGTATTCTTCTTATCCCCATATAATGCAATGTGGCATGTCCATACACCGCCCCTCACAACAAATTAATAAATGCAAATAACATCTAAAAGGAACTTTATCAGGCTATAGATATAATATTTTGTTCTTTTTGCAATGTATTTAGCGTCTACTTAATACACATCAGTATTAACTTCACAGCTTAAATTAAACTTGCTTGAGAACAGAATGATTCTGTTTTATTTTCAGATACCCATCAAAAAGTTTTTTTTAGGTTTTATTGTTTTTATTGTTATAGGCAATCTATACATTAGGCATAAAAGCCAACTTCTTGAACAGTCGGAGTTACAAGCAAGAATGATAGTTTTAGTGATGGTATTTGAATATATACACATGAGTAGACAAGACCTACAATATATAAAGACGAGTAAAGTAAGAGCTTAGCAGTTTATGGATAGGCAGCTTAGTCTGATCTCTGGTTCATCATGTGAGCTAAATAGTTTCTTCATCTTTCATGCCTCTGATCAGCCCTACATGCCACTCTGTGCTCTGTGTCTCACAGGATATATTAAGGTAAAGAAACCAATATAATTGTGTTCGTTTGGATGTGGGTCACAGTGCATTCCAATTAATTATAAGTTATATCTGTAGTAGTTTGAACAGAAAGAGACCCCATAGACCCATATGTTTAAATGCTTGTCCCACAAGGCCTGTGACCATTAGGAGTTGTGGTCTTGTTGGAGCAGGTGTGGCCTTGTTGAAACAAGTGTGCCTCTGTGGGGGCAGGCTTTGAGGTCTCAGAATCTCATGCCTGTTTAGAGATTGACTGAATTTTCCTGCTGTCTGAGCTTTAGATACAGAACTTGCAGGCTTGTCTCCAGCTGCATGCCTGCATACCACCTTGTGTTCTAGCCATGATGATAAAAGACTACACATCTGAACAGTAAACCTCTCGCAATTAATTTTTTTCATTTATAATAATTGCTGTGGTTGTTCTGTCACTTTCCAGCAATAGAAACCCTAACTAAGACAATATGAAGGGCATATCACCTCCACTTTAATGGTAACAATAGTGGTGACAAAACATGTTAAGGTGTCCACAATTTTTTTTCAAAAATAAAAGATGCACTTGAAGCTAGTAATGTCCTGGTTAAGCATCAGTCCAATTTATAACCCATCCAATTGCCTTGTATAAATATGGATGCTGTGAAGGAAAGTCCTGTTGATCTGTTGGAAAGATGTACCTTGCTAGTGGCCTTCACACCATCACTGTCCTCAACAAGAGTCCAACTTCAGAGTTCTGAAATAATAGACACAGTTGTTCTGACTGATAGATATTGACGGTGTTATTTTAGTTAGGGTTTCTACTGCTGTGATAAAACACTATGGGCAAGATGCCAAACATTGTGGATCTAGTTCCCAAGATGTCATTAGTCTCACCATCACAGTCTAAAGCATATTTCAAATTGTAAAATTCTACAATCTTTCAAACTTCAAACTAAAAGTTCAGTCTGTTTAAAATAGCTAAATTCCCCCTAAAATGGCACAGCCTCTCTAAATATCCAACATTTTAAATATCTTGGTGTCACAATTATAGGACTCAAGAGAATTTAGTTTCACAGGTCTTAGCAATGGCACTTTTGTGACTCTGTCATCTGCTCTCCTCTCACTTTTTCTTCTAGGTTTAAGTCAGTTCCACATCACAGCTGCAGCAGTCCTTGGTGATCTTTCCATGGTGCTGGGATCTCCAAAATATTTTGTTTCATGCTTGCAACTGAGCTGAGTTCTTACCAATTGCTTCACTGGGCTCTCATTACTCTACTACATGATGACAATTCTTAAGTTTCTTTTTCATGACCCCTTCACTCCTGGAGCGTGGATGGCAACTGAGGCAGCACCTTCACTGTGATCTTTCTTTGCCTTTGTTATGATACTCCAGCCCTGACAGAAACAACCCAGACTCAGCTGCTATCCATGGCCCCTTGTGACTTTAGAACCAGTATGACATGTGTGACACATACATTACTAAGTTTGACTGCCAGCCTTAGATCCACCCTTTGGACCACAGATTCTCTCTCTCTGCTGACCCAGAGGAAACACTTCCAGATTTTACCTCAATGATGCAGATCTCTCCTTATTCACAGCTGGTTTTTCATCCCTCGATAACCAGCATTGAGATTAACCAGCACTGATTGTTATAGGAAAGCAAAGATTTCTTGTTAGTGGTTCTTCTTAAAAAAAAATAATCACACAAAGGTCTCAATAGATACTTTGCTTCCCTCTGAAACTCCACTAGTCATCCTTCTAATGTCTGCATTCTATCATCGTTTTTTTATGTTCCAAGATCCTATATAATAACCTACTATGCTTTGGAACACTTTCAATTTTTCAAGCCCAAATTTCTACAATCATACCCAAAACACATGGTCAGATTAAAGTGAGGCACTACCCAATGGTCTGTTTATCAGTTTGTCTTAGATTTCTACTGCTGTGATAAAATACCATTATGAAAAGACACTTATGGAGGAAAGAATTTATTTCTCTTATATATCACTGAAGGAAGTCAAGGCAGAAACTCAAGACAGAAACCCTGAGGCAGAAACTGATACAAAAGATCATGAAGAAGTGTTCCTTATGGCTTGTGATTCATGGCTTCCTCACCTTGCTATTTATAGTGCTCAGGCAGTCCTGACTGCTGATCAAACAAGAAACTGTGCTACAGTCTTACCTAGGCTAATCTGTTGAGGTAATTTTCTCAACTCAATTTTGATCTTCCAAAATGACTCTATTTTGTGCCACATAGTCCTAAAATGAAAGAATACACTTCTGTAAAAGACAGTCATGATTTTGAAGGTTTTATGTTGTCTGATCTTGAGTTATCTCAGATTCTTTCTATATAGAAAGAATCACTATTAAAATCACCATTCCTGTCATTTACCTTGCTCATATAACTCATCATCTGAAAGTCCTGGGTGTTTATGTGAAGAAAGTTGTGGGGGCAACAATTTGACAAAAAGATATCAGGAAAATTTCATACAACACATTGAATTTCAATGTACTTCATGAATTTCCTAGGAGTTGGATTAGATGGAAAAACAATAAAACATGCTTTTTGTGGGTAGTAATCTGAAGAATGCACAGTAGTACCATTTAGTTAAATTTCATTTATAAACTTAAAAAAAATCTCAAAAGAACAAAAGCCATCATTAGTCTATAGCTTAATACATCTTTATATTATACATGTCTCTTTTTGTGAGTGAGGTCATTGAATTATTTCGTGTGGTCACAAAATTGTGAGGTCAATTATTACTTTGATGTAGTTCAGAATATTTTGCTATGGTTACTTCACAATGGATTTATCACAGATTTTTCAGCACTCACACTTGCACACCTAGAATAGATCCACTTTAATGTCCAAAAACTGGAGATGGCTAGATGTCGCTGCAGTTAAGAGCACTTATTGCTCTTGTAGAAGTGCTAGGTCCAATTCCCTGCACCCTCTGCAGGCAGTGTACAACTGTCTGCAACTCCATTTCCAAAGAATTCAATGCCATCTTCTGCCTATTGTGAACAGGCACATACATGTTACATATACATACATACATACATACATACATACATACATACATACACTCAAAACACTCATAGATATGATTTTCCCATGAAGTCAACTTAAAAACACAGAAAGATGCCTTTCTTTCTATAGCATGACTCAAAGTCATCACTATCAAAGACAAAGGAACACCGGAATCTGTTCCCAAAGCCATGTGAGTCCTCAGGCATGGAAGCAGGAGTGGGTGGGTTGGGGAGCAGGGCAGGGGGATGATATAGGGGACTTTTGGAGAGGAAACTAGGAAAGGGGATAGCATTTGAGATGTAAATGAAGAAAATATCTAATAAAAAATAACACAGTGTTATACAATCCTTCTTGTCCATAGCTACTCACCTGTTCATTAATCTTAGTGTATAAGAAACTAAGAAGAGTTTTGTAGCGGTCACAAGATTATTAAGCTCTTAGATAAGTAGTATAGAGAAACCAGACAGACTTGTCTCTTCATCATATGGGATGTATTAACCTGTTTTGCATTCAGAAGGCTAAGTGTAGATGTTCTTAGTAGCCTGGTAATTTTTCCTATCTGTAGACCAAGGCCACAGTCAAGACCCTCCCTCCCCAGAGGGATGTTTATCAACCTTCCAAGATCTTAAACATAATAATTTGTGCTCCATTAATAGAACTCATCTGCAGTGATGTGGATAGGTATGCCCCGCTAGACCTATGTGTTTGAGTGTTTGGCCATAGGGAATAGCACTATTGGGGGGTGTGGACTTGTTGGAGTAGGTGTGACTTTGTTGGAAAAAATACCACTGAGAAGGTAGGCTTTGAAGTCTCATATAAGCTGAAGTTTGACAGGTGTGACATAGTCTTTCTTTGCTGCCTTCAAATAAAGATGTAGAATTCTTGGCTCCTTCAGTGTCTGCCTGCATGTTTCTCACCATGATGATAATGGGCTAATTCTATGAAAGTTTAAGCTAGCCCCAATTAAATGCTTTTCTTTATAGGACAAAACAATTCCATCATCCTTAGGGGAGAGGTGACTTATACCTTATAACCTAGTGACCTCTGCTCTGTTTGTATGACAAATCCCACACCATTCCACAAGCTGTTAAGCTATAGAACCCATCTTCATGTTACAGGTCATATGTCCTTCGAAAAATGCTTTTATATAGATGTGCCTTAAGCTTTATTGTGCTCATAGGATTGAAATAATTGTTACAAGGACATTTTCTTCTAAAACTGCTCTTTATTTAAATATGTCTAAAATAAACTGTTCAGTGTCAGACACTATAAATGTGAGTCAACACTCTATAGTTAAGTCATGTTGAACAGGATTTCCTTCTTACTGCATATCAATCATTTCTCTGACAACAATAGCATTTTCAGGGGCCCTCATAGTTTCAAGAGTTGTCTCAGTGGATAAAGAGCTTGAGTCACAAGTGTGACAAGAGACCATATTCCCAACACTCACCTAAATGTCAGATAAACATTTTGTCATTCATGCAATCTCAGCATATGAGAAACATACACAAGGAACTACCAGTTCAGCTACACTAGAAGAATCAGCAAGATCTAGGTTAAAGTGAGAGGCCCTACCTCAATAAATAACTGTAGAATATTGGAAAAACATAACAACATGTGAGCACTCTTACCCATACAAACTAGCACACATACTAACACTATCTATACATGCATATGAGAGACAACCACACAGGGTTTGGGTCATAAATGAGTTGTATGGTGCAAGCTGCCTACATGGTCATGTTTTCAAAACCTGGCACACCAAAACAACTGCAAACCACTGAAGAGGAAAAAACAAAACAAAACACAGAGCTTACTCATTTGTTCAGCCTGCATCAATCCCTGAACAAACTCATACACAAACACACACACACACACACACACACACACACACACACACACACACACATATATATATCATGATAACATGTGTGAAGTAACTGTCTTTCCTGTACTATTCTGTCTTTTTCTTCCAGGCATTTCAAGAATATACCTGGAGATTGTCATGAAAAAAAAAAAAAAAACAATCTATTGTACCCTATATCAATAGGTGTCCATGGTACTACAAAAGGCAGCACATGAATTCAAGGAAATGACCAAAGAGTCAGAAGTATACACTTACTACAAGCACTCTTTTGGCATGCAGTGAAAGTTATTAAAGTATTATACAAATGTAAGTTGCAGTGTCTTTGGTTTATTTCCAGGTTTTAACTGAGGGTCACAAACCATGTTCTTAGTAAAGAAATTTTAATTCAAGCCTGGGATTTAAAATTTCAAGTGGCAATGCTGAATTAGTGGGTGTTTGGAAATATAGGGTAAATAAAAAATATATCAAGTTGGAAAAAGATTTTTTTACCAGCAGCATAAAAATAGTCAATGTGTATTATCCTTTTGAGATACACTTGAAATTTCTAAGACTTAGTGATCAGAACTGCACCAGCTTCCTACACCAGTCATTACACACAGCAAAATAGAAAGATCCATGCTTTCATTTTTTGGTACATGCTATAGAAAGGAGACTTTGCATACTGTCCATGCACAGTGAGACAACAAAATGTATGGGTAATGTCTTCATCACCAACTTTATCCAGTGAATTTTCAGAGTAAGAATGGGAAATGGAAAGAGTTGTCAACTTCTAGATACAGACGAGTAAGGGAAGGGAGACAACATCTGCATGAGGACGTCAACATTTAAATCGTGAATGTGTTTATAAGTAGTAAGATGTGTTTCCAAGTTTAAAGATGGCAAAGGTAAATGTGGTTCCCGTGAAGATATATGTGGGTTACAAGTGTTTGAAACAAACAAACAAAAAAAGCAGTATATGAAAGATGAGAGGCTGTTGGGGTTAGGAGGATAACTACTGGTAAAGAAAGTGCTTCTTTCAGTGAGCCCTATAGGCTTTGGTCAAGCAAGGGAAGTTTTGCTTGGGTCTGCTTCCTACATTATTCACCCTTGGCAAAGATATTTTTTGTCCCTTTCTGCCTTAGTCAGGGAAACAAGACAGCTTTTTGACAGTTTAAATAGTCCCACTATGCTCTGAGTCCTAAGCAACATTCAAATTAATTTTAAATGTTCCACTCTCTTGCAGCCTTCTAGAGTGGTTGTGTTTATATTAACGTCTAGAGTTTTTAGTCATATTTGAAAAACTAAATAGGAGTGAATACTGTCAGTCTTTTCAATTATCTTAGCAATAGATAATCTAATATTTACTTTTTCAACAATATATAAATGTCAATTCACTTTTATATTTAAGGAAGAGTCCCTATTGCCTGATATTAAAGTCCCCTTCCATTTACTCCCTTGTTTTTATTCCACTGGGTCATGTGACAAATAGGAGCCAGTTCTGTGGGTTAGAAACAGTGTCAAACAAACATTTGTCTGAATGGCTGCTAATGAGCTGAAGTAACTCAGCATGCATATGTGAGCCAGGTGCTTGCTTATAATTTCAGGAATCTACATTGTCTCAGAGAAACATTGAATACAGACCTTTCTACAACAAAGAGGACGTTAAAAATTAAATCCCATTTCATTAAAAAGTGAATAAAATTTTCTGCTCTCTTCATCCATATCTATTTTATTACTAGCTAGTGGGAAAAATAAGGTTATTGAACAGATGTATTATCACATATTTTCTAAAAGTTTTATGAGGTTTTAATATAAATACATTATTTCTCCTTTTCTTTTCCTTTCTGTAAAGACTTTCATATATACTCCATAGTTTCTTTCAAATCAATTGTCTTTTTTTTTATTAATCATTGTTTACAAACCATTGTAATTACAAATAATACTTGTTCCGTCTTTATGAAGTTATTTGGATTTTTTTTCAGGCTTAACATTTGAATTGGTAATCAACCCATCAAACACACACTTTTGTTTTGTTTTGTTTTTTTTTAATAATAGGACCTTGGTGTTTGTTTTACAAAATTATTGTGGAACCTTTCTTAATAGAGCAGACTTATTTCCCAGACACAGTTAATTCACATATAAACCTGTTCACTGTGAACAATGAGCCCAATTGTCCTATTTTATGCAAACTAGTTTTCACATGGGTATGCACAGCTCATTTGTGTGCCTGTTGTTATGTCTGTTTGCATTGGTTGGTTAGTATGTATGCTCAGGTATTCATAAATGTCTGGGAACATGCATGCTGCAACAAGATGTTGACTTCTACTGCTCCTTCGGACTCTCTTCATATCATAGTGCAAGACAAGATCTGTCACCTGAACTCTGAACTCACTGACTACATTAACTTACCCATCTCTCTAGGGATGACCTGTTTTAACCTCCCTTATTTTGGGATTATTGGCATGCTTCCATGCTTACTGTCACCCACACAGCAAGTTCTCAACCTGTACAGACAGCTCCTCAACTCTTGCACCTGGATTTCAAAATACACTATTTAGTGATTGTGCTGTAAATGTAAAGTGAGATGTACCAACGTTCAAAAATATTTTTACATGTTCCTTGGCAATTCCCCTAATAGGTAGTAA
The DNA here is from genome assembly GCF_000001635.26 of Mus musculus. Classification (NCBI taxonomy): domain Eukaryota; kingdom Metazoa; phylum Chordata; class Mammalia; order Rodentia; family Muridae; genus Mus; species Mus musculus. Next base: position 101,520,970 of record NC_000074.6, read on the forward strand.
CATTTTATGAAAGAATATTTCAGGAAAATCTGTCTGTGCTAATAAAATCATAACTATGTACTAGTTTGTTTACTGTATATGAATTGCAAATTTCTGTCCTTGGTCAAGTTATCAAAGCCTTGAAAAAGAAAAAGGTTCTGTAGGAATGTGAAAAGTTATAGAACATTAAATTCTGTGTGGACCCAGTAAAGAAGTATATCATCAAAAAATGGATAAAGATATACATCTTTATCTCAGATAGCACAGATATGAAATAATATTTCAGGGAAGAATTGCTAAAATTACACATTTAAGAATGTAAGTAGGCTTTGCAAGGTGGATCAGAGGAACATTGATAGTAAGTTCTATCCATTATACTTACCTTGCAGAAGAAAACAATTCAATCTGAAATTTACCTTTGATCTAGAGAGAGAGAAAGAGAGAAAGAGGGAGAGAGAGAGAGAGAGAGAGAGAGAGAGAGAGAGAGACAGAGACAGAGAGAGAGAGACAGAGACAGAGACAGAGAGAGAGAGAGGAAAATAATCGGAAAAACAATTTTCATTTTTATTACCATATTTCACTATTTACCATTACTATTTGTTGAGGCATTTTAGTATGTATTATATTTATATATATATAATATCTCTATGTATTATACATTATAGTACCTATTTTATTATCATACAACTGTAACAACTGTTAGTAGACACATATGTTTCTTAGCTTATCAGGCCTTATTTTATTTGTTACTTTAGGAATAAAGGGGTCTATTGGTGAAGCCCATAGAACATTTGTGCTCATACAATGAGTTCTCAGTCCATGAGGAGCTGTTTTTCTCCACCACATGACCTCAACCTCATGGTTTCTATGTTCAAACTGGACTTACTGCCTAAAGAACAAGCCTTTTTACTTGTTATATCATCTTGCTAGCCCCAAAAAGTTACATTTTAATTGAGTCAAAAATGTTAAATGCTATGGCTTTTTCCATAAAAATAGTTCAAAATTGGGATCTATCTCTCTACCTATTTATTTTCATATATACCTAACACAGTCAATTTGGATTAAGAGGGTTGTAGGTGAGTCAAGCACAGGAATGCAAAGTCTGTGAAGGTATTTTCAGAATGTTAATTCAATATGGAAAAGATCTTCCCTAAATGGAGCCACTATCATTCCATTTATTAGGGTTTTGAATAGAATAAAAGAAAGAAAGAAAAGGAAGTCTTTGAAACTGCAAACACTCCTGCATGCTGCCTGTCTACCTTTCTGCCTGCTGATCTGCTCTGATGCATCATCCCCACTTTGATTATCTGAGCCCTCAGAAACCTTTAGCCCAAATAAATTATTCTCTGCTTAGTGATTTTCTAAACACTGTGTCACAATTATCAACCCCAAAAGGTAAGTTCTTGCTGTTTATATATACAGTATTGCCACTCAAACCTTCATGAAAAGACATTTTTTTAACTTGAGAAATTTAGAAATGTTGAACTGTCAGCACCATTGATGGTTATTGTGTTCCAAGTGACAATATGGTTTGATAAAACTCAATAAATGTTCTCACTAAAACTTTATGCTTTTCCCAATCAGACAAACATATTGAAAAAAAAGTTATGCATGAATTGAAGTGTGATCTCCCAATTCCAAGGCAATCTCATGAATATCCTTTTATTCAACAATTTTTTTTTGAGAATTCCCTTGATAGAAGAAAGCATGCCACTTAAATTAAATGAAAGAATCAGAAATAGATTAAGAGTAATGTAAATTCTGAGCCTGAACTTTTAATTTTTTTCCATCTAATTATTATTTTCCATTTTCTTGATCACATTATATTGAAATGGTGGAATGTCAATTTCCTCTACCACTTTACTTAATAGAACCTTTGTCTCCTTTGAGCTCTTAAGAAGAGTTAGCTTTAAATCACACTGACTTCACCCTTTGCAATTTACATATGTTGAAGAAATAAAAGGCTTTTCAAGAGTCACTATGGGCCCTGGGAGGCCTCCAAGGAGTATTAAGACCTTGAATTTTATGTGAGCTGCCTCAAATACAAACCACAATCCCTCCCTATGGAATACTAATGGCATTTGTGTACAGTTACATTTTCTTGTGAATGTTTTTAAAGTCTAGAGGCTGTCCATGAATAAAATAGCCTTTGTGCTGGTGGTTAGGAAATGTAATTCCCGCTCAGATGCAAAAAAGACAGTGTTTCATTTGATGTTTCCAGAGTCCAGTTTATTCTGAAATAATTAGTGCATGGTTTAGAAGGCTAAGAAGCAGTGCACATTGAAACTGCAGCTCATGTTCCTATGAAACTTATCCAAAAGGACTTTTAAGATATCCAATATGTAATTAGAAGGTTGGTCTTTGATATCTTTCAGTGGATTTAATTCAAATTATCTTTTCCTCACAACTGCAGTTTCCCTTTACTTTGTGAAAACATAAGCTTGGTTTTAAATATCAATAGGATTCATTACCAGGGTTTAAAAATTCATAGGATACTGGTCTCAAAAATTGCCCTTGTATTAGGCTATTCTCATTCAATTCACATGCCTTTATTTGCCCTGAGAAGATTGTAAGCATACAGAAGGATGAAGATGCAGTACGTCATTCTCCATGGAGTTGTGGATCATACCCAGTGAGGAGGTTAATAAAAGTGACAATAAATGCCACACTATGGAGAAAGGCAAATTTAAATCCCATTCCCAAGCCTATCTCATCATGTGTCACTCCAGGACTCTCCCCATCTTTCTTTCTCTCTCTGTTTTTCTCTCTCTCTCTCTGTCTGACTCTTTGTTTCTCTCTGTCTGTCTGTCTGTCTCTGTTGTCTATCTCTGACTCTCTCTCTCTCTCTCTCTGTCTTTCTCTCTCTCTCTCTCTCTCTCTCTCTCTCTCTCTCTCTCTCTCTCTCTCTCTCTCTCTGTCTCTCTCTCTCTCAGGTTAATTGCTGCTTGTGGACCTGCATTGCTCAAACCTACAGCTTTGCTATGCTGTAAATATGGGAAATATGGCTATTCCAAACTTATGTGTACTTTTAAGGTAAAATATACCCAGAATTTCAAACATATTTATATTGTGAAACCAGCAAACATAATAGCAAGATGCTCTTTGAGAACTCTTGAAACAACCTCTGATAAGTAGTCTTCAATAAGGCCAGGCCCTTGAAATCTCTTTGTAGGCTTCCAAATTCAATTTACAAGAAAGAAAGAAAGAAAGAAAGAAAGAAAGAAAGAAAGAAAGAAAGAAAGAAAGAAAGAAAGAAAGAAAGAAAGGTAACTTAGAAACATGCAAAATGATAAGGTAGTTCATAATTTATAATATATTAAATTACATAAGATACACAATTAAATTCAGCTATATCTTTTTAATTTTTTACAGTGCAGATATTAGAAAATATAGTTTCACATTTGATCTGAATTAAATTTTTATTAGAAACTATGCTCCAAGAGGCACACTGGAGAATCAATAACTTAGAACACATTCCAGCTGATTGGATGTACAAGCATGAATGGAACTTTTAACTTTAAGTAAACTAAAACAGGTTCAAAAAATAAAATGTGCATATTATGTGAACATTATAAATCTGGCAGGCTTGACAATACAAGTTTTGTATGATTTGTCTTAACAATATTATATAACAAATGCCATTGCTAGTATGAATACTACATAGTAAAATTAAGAATAAAGAGATAGAATTTCTTGTTGAAGTTCACAGCCAATGCAAAGACAATCAAAATCTCAATATTCCGTCCAGTTTTTGCTGCATTTCACTGACCAATGGTGGGCATACAGTATGTCCACACACAGTTTTCTTGGTTTTACTCCCATTTACTTTGCATGATTCAAAACAGATGCTATGAGCACTTTTTGTATCCATTAAGTTGAAATTTCCAAACTAAGCAACGTATATCCTGAAGATCAGTCACTGTCTAAATACCATCACAAATGGCTTTCTGTGCCTTACTCAACATATGAATTTGTCCTGCATATTGACCCATGATTACTGCTTCCCCATCAGCCATTTCATAGCCAGGTTAACCATCAGATCAACAATCCAGTAATCATTGCTTATTTATTTATTTATGACTCCAAAGTGCAAAAGGAGTGATTAAAAAAAAAGACAAGAGGCCATACAACACAGGTCAGAGTAGCCTAGGCATTCTGTTGCAATGCCACGGTGCCTATAAGTAAACCCTATAGGACTAACTCATACTTTTGTGTGATATATATGTGTACATACTCACTTCAGGGTATTTGACCCAGCGTATTATTCTCTAATAAAAACATGAACCCATATGTTCCTAAATGGTATCCAATACTCATATCGGCTCAAAATCCCTCTCTAGGTCTGTATGATATTTGTATTTTATATTCACAAATACAACATGAGTTGAATTTCAATCTGAGACCAAATTACCTCCTCATCTCTAACTGTGCCTTACATCACTCTTAGATAGGCTTGGTTTCCTTTCTCTGTCTTAACACTACCACAGCAAAGACCTTAAACTTGGGAGCATCCCTTGCAGGAAATAGCTTATTTCCCAAATCCTGTTTTTTTCTGTGCATTTTCATTTCCTGTTACATATAATTTCCTCTATGTTCAAAGTAGCTGACTAATGACAGGTTTTTTTTTCTTAAACTTGTCTTGAAATGCATCCTTTCATCATTTCCTCTTCAGACTAACTCTAGAACTTTCTCTCTACCAAAAACTACCTTGAAGTGGATATGAAGCATAGAAAAAAATGACACCCTTTGTGATAAGTTCTTGGTGTTTTATGTATAGTGTTTCCACTTCCCCTTCTTTTTCGTCTTAGCTCTGCTGTGTGGCTTATCTTACTGTATCATTTAGAAGGCTGTGATGAGGGTGACATTTTCTGGAACACTTTTTGGAACTGTATGATCTGCACTGGCTTTACTTCTATATCTGGCTGCTGACACTGGATTTGAGAAATCCATCTCGCCTATGGTGTACTTGTCCATGTAGTCCCTTGGTACTTACAACTCCAGTGTAGGTTTCCTCACATGTTCATGTTGTTTTCACTATCCTATACAATAAAATTTTATTAGGGGTATCACATGCCATGCATGTGATTATGTTTGGGCATAAATGGCCATTTCTTTTCCCTAATCTCTTTCCTTTGCTCCTTTACTGAATACAAGATGTGCCAGTGAACAAATAATGTAATGATATCACTGTTATGATGCCCTTTACTGAATAAAAAAACATGTAGTCTTGATTAATTATAGAGAGATCAACTAATGTATTAGCTTAAGCTCCTCCATTCAGGTTAAGTATGTGAGAATAAATAAAATAAACTTTCTTCTTAAGCTGTTGGGTTGTTGAGTCTATTTCATACTATGGAATGAAAAAGATGCAAAAGGAATAGGCACTGTGTCCTTGTAGTGGCAAATATAAAGTTAAGTCATGATAGCCTAACAGGTTATAAGGCTGGTGACCTAAGCAACAAATAAATATGCAAATGACAATGAATATGCATGTGGGCTATTATTTTATCCTCATGTTCCCTTTGAAATTGAGGACTTTAAAGCCCATGTTACGATTTCTAAGAATGAAACAATAATTTGGAGGGGTTTGACTCAATCAGAAGCACCAAAACCTGTCAAATTTGAAATTTAAAAACTAAACATACAAACAAACATAAGTGACCTGTTCTTAAAGTTTACCTCTTGCAAGGCTGTATGTTGACCTTGAAATCTTCGTGACATTCCTGATGATTCACCGAATTTTACCATTTTTTCTCTCACTTAATGCTATATATTCCACATAGGAAGAAAACTGCAATTTGTCTTACAAGACAAATAAAGGACATAAAAGATAAATGAGATAATATTTACATACTACATAAAAGTTTAATCTTTTTATCTGTTGGAATAAATACCCATCATGGTTGGATGAGCATTGAAAGGATTTCCTTTCTATTTCAAAAGGTTTTAGAAATAGCAGGAAGAGGTAAATGTATTCCCCAGAGAACTTCTAATTCATTCTTCAGAATCCAAATAGGTTAAATCTGCCAAATTGTTTGATCTACACGAAGAAAGCTTCTCACAGGAAAACCAAAAGTACCCGAGTATTAAGAAGTATGGGCTTTATTTAAGAAGGCTGTAATACAGGTTGGTGGTTACCACAAAACAAAGAAGAACCCTGCTTTGCTCACTGTGCCGAAGAACATCATAACATAGTTTTAAATTTATTTTCGTTCATTTGGAAGTAGTTTCATGGTTTTACAATTCAGTTTTCTGACTCATGGCAGCTCTTATTAACTGTTCCCCATTGTGCCGGTTCATCTAATGATCCCACCTTCTCTCCTGTGCTCCAGTTTCTAATGGTTTCCTTTCACACCTCACTAGATACCCGAGAGTTTCTGGCAATAAAAAAGTCAGGCTTATCCTAAAAGTGTACAAGAAATGGAAGGGATTCTTAGAGTTTGAATTGTAATTGGCTTCTCATACAGATGATGAAGCTGAGATTTGAGATGTGATGGCTTTTCTAATGTCATTAGGAAAGGGCTGTCCTGAGGGAAGACTGGAGACTAGGTCCAATCAGGAAGGATCAGGAGAAGTGTGCTGTCAGCATGAAACCTTGCCTGGCTTTTATTGGCTTTCTCTCTGTGTGTCTTAATGAACTTAGATGTGAATGAATATTTACCAAGTTCTTCCCTAATATTAAACCTCAGGAGAAGTAGATGTTTTCTTCACTTGGAAGACAAAAATAGGCTTTTTATTAGCAGGTAAAATTGATTAAAAAATGATAACAGAAGACCAAAACAAGGGTTCAGTTTCCCCTGTGAAACTCCAGCCCTTACTGATTTTTTTACCTCTCCCAAACTCATCCATTTTTACATACCCACCCCAGGGAGCCATCAAATAAATTTTAGAATGATTTCTTTTTAATTACTGAAAGAGAGATACCCTCTCCCTTCACCTTGTAGTGAGAATGTTTTGTATTTTTCTGTCCCCATACCTCCCGAGTTTCTCCTACTCTTCTTTGATTTTGGATCTGGAGACAGTATATTCTCTCATCTGGAAGCCATGGCTTACATGAGGTATAGACTTCTCTGTAACTCATGAGTGGAGGAGACTTACATTTGATGACTTCTCATGATAAGCCATTTACTCTGTCAAGAATTTTCGAGATACCGTTGTCTCATTACTCTTCATGAAAGATACATGCCACAGAACTTCCTAGCTCCATTTCACATAACAGGAAACAGAGGCACAAGCATAAGAAAAAGACCTTTCCCCAGGAACTATGGTCTAATGAATGATAACACAGACATTTCAACCATCCATCTCTCAACATTTTCCCCCCTAGGAGGAAAACATTGCCACAAAATTGGGAATTTAGAAAGAATTTAATAAACTCATGAATTTCTGAATATTGACTTTTTAAGATTTAACATAAATAGGGAATGTGCATGGCATATATTACGACATACGAGTCTCAATGCTGGGAGTTCGCAAGCATGATCTCATCTGTAAAGAAAAATTGATTTCTGTTTGGCTAGGTGGTCAGAATTTTTATCTATAACTTGCAATTGTCAGCTTGTGCAGTATCTAAATGTGTATTTTATATTTAATTTATATGGGGTGAGGGTAGAAAATGCTCAGACAAGGAAGATAGCCAGTGCTGAGCATCATTTCCAGTCACCCAGTGCATTGCCTCAGAATGGCTTTGGTTGCATGACTTAACACAAACCCTCTAAGACAGACACTAAATTCAGAACACCCTTTTTTTTAACTGCAAAAAAAGATGGTCATTAACAGGCTACAACATTAGCGACGAAAATGTGTTTAATGAAATTTGAGTAGTAAGTCTTATGTAGTTTTCTTACAGCAATACCAAGTCTGATTCATGTCCACTATCAGACAATAAACATAAACTATGCACACATAAATGATTTTATCAATTACAATTGTTTTTAAATCATCTATATTGCCTATTTACATTCAAGCATGGGACGATATACTCACGGTTGTTTACCATTTCAATTTGCAAGTTGCAATACTTTCTAGGCAACTCTGAAGATTTCTGTAAGTGTGTTTTGCACTTGAAAATCAAAGCCTAATGGACAGAGTCCTTGCCCTTGTTTCATAAAAAAAAAAAAAAAAAAAAGGATGTCAAGTAGAATATTCACAGAAAAGTTTCAATATGTAAGGCAGGGCTTATTCCATTGACATGCGCTGGAATAAAAATTCATTAGAATAGTATAATAGATAAATCTATCAACAGTGGAACAATGTACTTAACACCCGCTCAAGTGACCACAGCCAATCCCTTTTCATAGTTATATGATCAGCAGGACAATGAGAAATTATGAATATATGGATGAACATTATCAGTATTTAGCAGATTGCTGAGAAAGTGCTGTAAATTGCATGTCTGTTCATATTTAATAATTGTAGTGTTGCAGACTGTCTAGTATTTAATAATAGTAATTTGTGTACAGTTCATTATAGCTTCCTTCAAAACAAATAATGGTCTATGTGTACACAGTTAATTAATGGTTAAGGTCAATGATTTGAGAATAATGTATTATATCCTAATGTTAAATTGCATTACAAATTCTATTTGCCTTATTCCTTTGCTGATACTTCAGTAAGTTAGCTATAATGTGATGTAGTCTGAAAAAAAAATCAATGAAGCTTTTTATGGGCCTATCTCACAACATTCTAAAGATATTTATTAATGTTATTACAGTTAAGATACAGGGACCTAAAGCAGATAATGTTGTGAATGAATAGCTACTGCACTGCATGGTGAGCTCTGTTTAAATCAGGATCAGGGAAGGTAAAGCCCAAAGGAGAACATCAGCCTGATAATGTTTAATAAAAGAAGAAGGAAGGGCATTGAAGAAGATTTAATTTTAATATTTGTTGATCAGCATATTTTCTTTTGCAAATTTAGCACATGGGTACAGTATTTACTTCATACTCCCCTGCCTTTTCCTTTTTATAATTCCTCCAGTGATCCCACCCCACCCCACACTCTTTCTCTAGTTCATGTTCTTTTATTCTCTTGTTGAGCTACATGCAACAATAGAATTTTAAATCAAAGAGAAAGGACTTCATGATTTGTTGTGTAGTATAATTTTGACAAGATTTTCCACACACAAAAAAAATTCAGTTGGGGATATAGTTCTATGGGTAAAGCCCTTACTGTACAAACCTGAGGACCAGGCCTTGAACACTATAAATCACGATAAAGGTGAGGCATGGTAGCAGGTGCTTGTATTCTCAGTGCTTTGGAGATGGAGACTAGAGGAATGCTGAGGCACACTAAGCAGGCCAGCACACCCAGGCCTCAAGGGCAGCACTAGGTTTCAGTGAGAAACCTGAACACCAAGGTAGATAAATCTGAGAAATGATACCCAACGTTAACCTCTGACCTATCCAAGCACAGGCACAGAAGTGCATTCCCATCAATGTCATCACATATAAGGAAAAGTTCTTGTGTGTATTCTGCTTCGTGGAAGCTACACCAGCACTTGCAGGGCATACTTACACAATGGTTGTCATTCAACACCCATTACCAAGGAAGTAGTAAGAAAGCACTAGACACATAGTGTTCAGTAATTAAGACAGAGGCAGTGTCCTCATTGTGATCACAGCTTGGAGCACATCAGAACCCATTTAAGATATTCTGTCCATTTTCAAAGAAGAAACCATATCTCATGTAAGCTCTCTTAGTCACTCTTTCACTCCCAGATAAGAAATTCCTCCATGACAGGAGTTGTACATGTTCTCTCCAGTGCCTCTGGTGTTAGGAATTGTCAGTGCAGCTGAATGAATATTTCCATCACTATAAGCGTTGGTTGCATTACCATATTAAGTAAAAATGAAAACAGCATATTTTCAGATATGTTGTTTTAAAATCATCCTTTTACCCTACCCGTTCTTTCTCCCATTCTTCTTTTTCCCTTTCATTCCCTGATAGGCTAACCAGACATTCAACATCACAGACTCCCAACACAAAATTCAAAGCATTGTGTGTCAGTGGACTCCTAAGTTATGAACAGAAATTATAGGAAGATCATCTATATCTATATCTCTCTATCTCTATCTCTACCTATATAATTTATTTTCAGTTGACAACTTCTCAAAGCCTCAGCATTCTTTTTATAAATTTAAATTTTAAAAAAGCCTTTTAAAATTCTCTGACATAAACAAACATAATTTGAGTGATTAATGTGATAAGAAAACCATTCATTTCATGTCACTCTCTGATCCCAGTTCCTGAACTCTGTTCTTCCTCCTGACAAATGCTAAGTGGGATCAGCAAGACAAGTTCTCCTTACTACATCCTAATATAATTTGTGTATATACTTCACTGATCTAGGCAAACATAATTGCAATGTCACTTTAAATAAAAGATAAAATGTCATATTTCTATAGTGGTTTCCGGATAGCTGAATTCTTATAGACATAATTCCCAGAAATGTATATTTAGTCCATGCACAGCTAGTACATTATTTCAGTAATACGCGTGTGAGCAATTTGTATAGCTTAGTATTACCTACTGTTCTCAAATTAATTGATTAAAATAACAGCAGATACCAGGAAGCCCCTGCATGCCATCCAAGTTTCTTTTTCCTTCTTACAAAAGATATTGAATTTTTTAAACAGTTGTTGTAAAGCAAAGCAGAACATAAACCTTAACAGCAGATTTTTTTCAACCATGAAGTTATTTATAAATTATTGTTATTCATAGCCTATCCCTGAGCATTTTAAATAGCTATAATTCAAGTTGTTTTATCTTTGCAATCAATACTTCTGTTGCTAGGAACTCCTGCCTTTACACCAATTACACAATTACACACACACACACACACACACACACACACATATATATATATATGTATACATACATACATATATATATATAAACAAACATACATATATATGTATATGTATATGTATATGTATATGTATGTATGTATATATATATATATATATATATATATATATATATATATATATAAAGTTGAAAAAATATAATTAAATAGGAAGGCCTCTTTCTGAGTATATGTCATATTATACTACTTGCTAAAAGCTTCGGGAAATTATAAAATGTGATGTACCATCTATACCAACCCTAATGGTTCTATACATTGTACCCATTCATTAAGGCATTTACCACCAACTTACTGAGAAACAGATTTTAAGTAAGATCTTCGGCATAGATTAATGGACTGGTGGATGATGGAAGGATGGATGAATCCCAATACTCATGTCACTGGAGTTCAGTGTTGTCTGTTCATAATGATTTCAGTAATTACTACAACAAATAAAATGTAATGATCACAAAATAAATTTAAAAGGCACAATATTTTCCTTGAAGCAGCCATAGATGGTTGAGGTGTGCCCCTTGTCTTTCTTCATATTTCATACCAATGGTCCTCCATCCTTCTAGTGCTGCAACCCTTTAATACAGGTGTGGTTGCTAACCCACAACCAAATTATTTTTGTTGCTAATTTTAACTGTAGCTGTTCTACTGTCCTGAATCTCATATACTTTTGTAAGTAGAGGTTTTAAGAAAGAATGGCAAACTACAGGCTCAGAACTGCTGTAATTTATAGACAATAAAACTTAGCTGAATATTAGGTTGCCATGCAATTCAGGATAAGATCCAAAATGTAGATTATGGCCTATCCAGTGAAGTTTGTTTCCTTCTACAGTACTCTCTGTGCACTTGTGACCTGTAATATTTGAAATAATGAAAATAAAAATAAAATTTTAATATTCATTCACCTGGCTCCATTTTAATTGTTCACTTATAGCTACATAGGGCTATGACTCCTGCCCTGGAAATTACAAATGTCCCTGCTCCTGTGGATGTAACTATGAACAGTGAAAACAAGAGGCCATGACTGTGAAAGAGAGCAAAGAGTGGTCTGTGGAATTCTTTGGTGACAGGAAAGATGTAGACATGATATAATTACCTCATAGTATCAAAAATAAAAAGTTAAAAAAATGTGAACTTAATGGTACCAGAGAACATATTTGTTGCCACATACCCAGCAAAGGATCTGACATGAAACTTAGAGGATATTAAAGATATCTCTGAGAAAGAGGGGGCTAAGCATTTGGTCCAGGAAATGAACAAAGAAAAGGTCCAGTAGCTTGCTTAAACTTTGTACTTTTAGAAAATATTTTCTAAGAAAATCCAAATTAATTGAAGGTAGAGGTAGTTGAAAGAACACACACACACACACACACACACAAGATATGTGAATCTGTGACCATTATTGTGGAACCTCCGGTGTCAAGAAAATAATCTACATAGCCCCTTTCTCAGAAATATACAAGTTCCATACAGTGCAGCATTTTGTCTTCTTCCTATAGATATTTTACACATTGGGATTATTTGCCTTTGACTGTAAGAGTCCCCTGGGGTTCTCTTCTCTTACTGTTTACAGGATCTGGTTTCACTCATTTCATAAATGATAACTAACACATTTTCAACTTCTTGGGACATGTGGAGAAAAATGTGCTGTGAGCCAACTAGAATGTATTGCACTTCTGTTTGTTCTACTTTGTTGAGTCTCCCATCCGGCTTAGTAAAGCTTCCATAAATACAATAAAGCAATCAAAGAAAACTGTTGAGAGCCATTTACTTAAATTGCTAAAGCTGAGTGCAGTGCTTGTCTAAAAAAATAAGTAAACACCCATTATCCAGTCCAAAGCAGGAGAAGAAAACAGAAGTAGGTATATACCAAATAGAGAACTCTCCCCAAAATAAACTTGCAGAGGTGGGGACCATGGAGTGGATACAAGTGCCTGGTTGGAGGTCTCAATTGTTGATCCTGTTTGGTGATTTTAATTTATTAGTGTTATGTAGAACATAGTAAGATAAATAAATCTCACTTGAAGATTAAATATATATATGTGTGTGTGTGTGTATATATATATATATATATATATATATATATATATATGACAATCACAAAGGACTATTAATAAGGCTCCAGTAAATGTGAAGTGTGTTCATACCATGCTCTGTGAATAGCAAATATTTCATTTAACCAAGCATAATTTAAGCTCTGCAACACTGCAACATGGAAGTTTAACATAATCTCACTGAAGTGGTAGCAACATAATCTTAAAATCCATGAAATATGTTAGACTATGAATGCCTTTGTTACATATTCAGAGATACTGTATAGAAATTCCATGTATGTTCTCATAAGTATGAGAAATGAAATTATGTAGTAGAAGGGAGTAAAATTACACAAAAGTAAAAGCTCAGACCTAAGAAAAATAGAATGAATTACTTTGATTTCTACAAATCTGCTGAACATCACATCAAAAAGAAAATTGTTGCTGTTCGTCAGAAATTTTCCCATGATTTTTCTTGTCTGGAGATCATGCTAATGAAAGGCAATGTGAATCCTTTCAAACTGGTACCATAGGTACAAGTTTTTCTCCTACATTCCTCCAGGCATTCAAGGAGGAAATAACATCAGTGTTACTAAACTCTTCCAATGTGTAGAGAAAGAAATGTATCACAGGGTACTCCTGATGTCAACTTCACCCTGGTATAGCAACCAGACAAAGGCTCCACATAAAGAGAGCAAATTAGTATCTATTATGCCACCGGAATCTGTCCAGTAGCAGATAAAACATATCAAACACCAGGAGCAAGTGTTCATTTACTATGGAGAAATAAATTAGTTCAATATGCTGTGTTAATAGAAGAAAAAAATCTCAATAGTAAGGAGTACCCAGCATTCCTTTATCATATACATATGCAGCATAAAAGGAAAAGAAAGGAACCTCCCTAATATTCCCAGAGGCATTTGCAGCAGACCTACAGCCAGTATTTGTAATTTCTTCCTAGAGATAAGAACAAGGTAGGCAAATACTCTTGCCACTTATACCCAGGTTACAGCTAGAACAATTATGTAAGAGCAAGAAGTGAGAAAAATAATAAAAGTTAAGGAATATTTTATATATGAGAATCAATATTGAAAACATAATATCTTTTAGATAAGATAATTACACATGCATTGAAAGTCAAGACATGAAACTATTCCTACTTGCTCATGGTTTGTTCTCTATTATAGAAAGGCTGGAGGAATTTATATAGTAAGCAAGATTTTTACAATGTAAAATCAGTCTATGAATCTTATTTCTATATACTTACATGAACATTGAAAATCAAATTAAGAAAATATATTTATTGTTTCTTTAGGAAGAACTTATGTCTTCACATGGGTGTGAATTGATGATCCTTTTACCTCAGATTCCTTCTTCTTGGGATTTCAAGTATATATCACAATGCCAGTGTATTTAGATAGAACCCACACAGGGTACAATTACTGGAGTAAGGATAACATTGGAGACTTGGGGGATCACTCTTTCAAAACCTGCTACTGATCCGTGTTAGTTGAACAATAGAACCCTGGGCTGAGAAGAGATATTCCCAATGTCTTTGAAAATTTCACACAGAATTAGGTCCATGTACACTGAAAACGTTTTATAGGATACTAAGTCTTGTAAATAGCAAATATATCTTTTTTTAACAGATGTCACCATATGCAGAATAGTCAAGTTGAAACATTGCATCAAAATGTTTTATAAAATCCTCAAAATAGATAAGAAATATAAATATTCTATCTAGGCAAATAAATTTTGCAATCGTGAATTTGGCAAATTTTCTCTGATAGAACACCAAATCATATTGAATCAGGAAAAAAACGGCCCAAGGCATTTTCTTAAAATTCAAATTTGTGGTTCAGAGGACACCGCCAAGTAAATGACAACCTAACTCACACAATGGGAGAAAATATTTACTATCAGATATTTGCGAATTGGGTATCTATTCAGTGACACTTCTCCACAATACTATAACAACTCTACTGTGAACACAACGGGGCAATTGTATTGCACATTTGTGGTGAGACAGCTCAATGACATGCACAGTCAGCTTGGGGATGAAACCTTGAATCTACAGTGAAAGGAAAAAGAAAGTACAGAAACAGTAATGTATGTGAGAACAGGAGAATCAAATGCTTTAGAGGTTGAACTTGACAAAAAAGCAAGGGAATTGCAAGATTTTTTTTTTCCTAAAGAATAGATTGATTTTATGAAGAAACAGTTGAAATCCCTGTAGCACTCCACTATTTTGAAACATATCTTAGAAGTATTCCTCACTCGGTCTTATCTTTGTGTTTTATTTATTTATTTTATTCTTTAATCTTTTTCTTTCTTTATTTATTTATTTTTGTTTTTTAAAATCTTTTATAATCCAGACTTTATTCCCCCTGCCTGTCTGACCAACACCCCTGATCACTTCCCATCCTATACCTCCTCCCTGGCCCTGTCTCCAAGAGGATGTCCCCACTCCCTATCCTCACCCTACCAGGCCTCCCCACTCCCTGGGGCCTCAAGTCTCTAGGGGGTTAGGTGCATCTTCTCTCATTGAGATCCTTTGTTTCATTGAACACTGAAGAGTTCAAAGGTAGGATTTCAACAAGGGCACTTGCTGAATGAGTCTGAAACTTGATGTGACTTGAATGTATGAAAATAGGAAATTGGGTAAACCATTAGCCACACTTTGATTCTAGTTATAGGGAGCCATCTGATGTAAAATGCATTTTTAATATTGACAACTCAAAACCCAGAACCATTCTAATACCATTGTAAAATGCAGGGAATAAGATACATATAGTGTGTGTTCAGCATGACAATAGCTAGGTAAATGATTTCATCAGCGTATTAACTACCACTCATTAAGTAGCTATTGTGTATATGAGGGCATATTAGAAGCTCCGTTATAAAATATTATCTCTGTATGAAATTACCTGTCATAAATTTTAATACCTGTCATCAAACTATGAGCAACTTTGAGAAAGGGGACATAAAAAGGAAGAAATACAACCTGTTAAGTTTATGTGTTGAGTATAAGATGCTTTTTATTCTAGATTTACAGTTTCCAGTTAAAAGAGCACAATCCATCATTTTACAATGTTACCTCAGCTCTTGGCCACATCTTCTCAGTCATTTCAAAGAAGTTATGTCATACAATTGTGTTATGCCTTAATCTCAAATGTCAACAAATTTGAAATGGAGCACATTATTGTGGTTAATACTTTTATTTTTGAGACTATATAATCATATCATCTCCTATTTTCATCTCCTCCTTCCAAAAACTTCTACAAACTTCTCCTGTGCTCTTTCAAATGCATGACCTCTCTTTTTAACTGTTGCTACATGTATATATGCATATATCTATATATTTTAATTACATGATTGATATTTAGTAATTAAATAGTTAATTAATTGCATAAACACACTGTTTTATTAAGTAAAATAGGTGATATAGAATTAATGAAATGATATATAATAAAATTATATATAAATTAAAACATATATATGTAAATATATATGAAAGATATATATGAAAATATATAGAAAACATTCTGAGTTTGTATAATGGTACTTCTCTATATGTTTTCAAGGCTGATAATAAGCAATTGCGGTAAACTTCATTGGAATTTGTAGGTAGTTTTCAAGGATAAATGAGAATGAAAGGATCCAGTCCTAATGCAATTATAATGGTTCCCTCAGAAGAAGACTATAACATACTTTTTCTTTTCCTCTTCATTCTCTTCATTCTTGGTTCTCTGCCTAACTTCTCTATGGAAGTACAGCAGGAAGGCATGCAGCTGAAAAGCATCTGAGAGGTCCTCAGTATAAATAGCCAAAACATTGTGGTACTTTAACTTTCGGCTTTGTTACCTTCATAATTGTAAAATAAGTGTTGACGGTGCTAGTTAGGCACGTATGTGGCTTCTCTATGTTTGAGAAAACATGTAAGTGATATATTCAGGGGTAGCTCCTTCAAACAGGTCAGAGATAAAAGTAACAGCCTTGGCAAGGCCTGATGCTGCATGGGAGGTTTTCCACAATACTTCTTTGGCCAATGACTCAAGAAGATGCAACCATTCCCAGTATAAGATGTCTAGTGGAGGCATTGCCTCAACTCCATTTAGACTCTTCTCATATGTGTCTATATTTTTCTAAGCTTCTACAGTAGTAAGTTTCCATATGGCCCCTCAAATGGCATTAATGTTACTTGTCCCTTCTCAGATACCTGCTTTACCCTTCTCTCCCATCCCTTCACTCTATTTAATTATTCTATTCACATTTCTAACATTTGCTTCCATAAAGCTATACTCTTGCTTCCTTAGGGAGAGCTTAACCTCCAGTTTGATCTCTTACTAAGGACATAATTTCTGTGTTACTGAGATAGTTACACACATATCAAATACTTTAATGATAGCATGCACATGGATGAAAAAAACAGATTTCTTGGCATTTAGGGTCTAGGCTACAGCAATCAGGATGATTATCTTCAGGCTCTATCTATTTGTCTTCAAACTATAATTTAATTTGTCTTATCAACTGAACAATATTTCATTGTGTACAATGTATTATGTTTTCATATATATTTCCTTTTGCTGTTGATAGCTGTGGTGTCAGAGATTGCTCACTCTACTGGTATTAAAATATGCATCTTTGGCATGGAGTCCTCTCTACCTCCCACCAGACAATAGGCAAGACTTGCTTATTTTTATCCTCATGCTCTCTGAGCTAACTCACCTGAAAAATTCACTTCCAGGGCCAGCTCTACTCTGGTGACTAGGCAAGGTATGGGGCCAGCTCTCCTGGGTATTGCAGGAAGTGAGGAGCAGGGCCAGCTCTCTGGCTCTCAGTGACCCTAGGGCGATCTTTCTTGCCTGCTGTAGATGGTAAGGGGCTAGGGTGAGGGAGAGCATCTCTCACTTGATCATGCCACCAGAGGGCCAACTGTTCCATGAATATATACTCAGGGCCAATTCACCTGCTCACTCAGCTTTCAGGGTCAGCTCTACGGTGCTATCCAGATGAGGTGTAGGCCTGCTCTCCTGAGTGCTGCATCAAGTGAGAGACAGGGACAGGGACAGTTCTCCAGCTCTCATGACCCCGTGGGGCAAGCTCTCCTGTGTGTTTCCTCATTCCTCATTCTCCCTCAGCGTGTCCTGGTGCAACTGCACACAAGGCTCCCCAGACCCATGGAGAAAAGGGAAAGTCCTGGTGGACAAAGAGTGCTCCATTTTAACTGAGCTCAGAGGAGCTATGCTCACATGGCAGACTGCAACCTTAAGTAGCTGTAGTTTCCCAGCACTCCTGCCTGCCACAGGGAAGGTAGGGAATCTCTCCCTGTCTTCACCACCTCCCAAGAGAAAAGAGGCAGGCAGGATTTCCTATGATCATGTCTTTGGGGCCCAGTCACCTGCAAACTCCACAATCAGGGCTGCCCCGGCACCTCTTCTTCTTCTTCTTCTTCTTCTTCTTCTTCTTCTTCTTCTTCTTCTTCTTCCTCTTCCTCTTCCTCTTCTTCTTCTTCTTCTTCCTCTTCTTCCTCTTCTTCCTCTTCTTCCTCTTCTTCTTCTTCTTCTTCTTCTTCTTCTTCCTCTTCCTCTTCCTCTTCCTCTTCCTCTTCCTCTTCCTCTTCCTCTTCCTCTTCCTCTTCCTCTTCCTCTTCCTCTTCCTCTTCCTCTTCCTCTTCTTCTTCTTCTTCTTCTTCTTCTTCTTCTTCTTCTTCTTCTTCTTCTTCTTCTTCTTCTTCTCAGGGATTGTTTCACTACTAAACATTCTGATGTTCATAGGTCAGAACACTGTGGATAGGAGACAAAACCTCTCTCCTCTCTGCCACCTACTGACACAAGAAGCCCCACCAGCAATGCCACTAGGGGCAGCCATTGCTTCTGTTTTTATAATCAATAAGCACCGAAAGAAGCTTCAATATACATAAATACCTTCCACATTTAGTAACATATTCCTTCTTTCTGATGTTCCTCAATTCATACTGCATCCTATGGTTAAATTCTCATAGCATCTCCCTTATGATCAATGATGCTTTTCATTTATTGCAGTTCAAGACAAAGTCTCCCAGCTTTTGGTGAGTCTCACTATGTCTTTCCTTCACATGCAAGTTTGAAGCATATTTTCCTTGCCTGCGGGATTCTAGAACCCAATGCTTTTATTTATTCCAGGACTTTGAAATTTTTCCTCCACTGACTTCTGGCCTGTATTCTCTCTGCTGATGAGTACACAACTATCATACAAAATCACAGCGTCACTGATTAAAACATCATTTCTCACCCTCTGGCCCATTTCAATTTTATCTGTATCTTTACTTGATAATTTCTCTTAGTAGAGTACACACAAGGTAACTAGCTTCCTTTATCTTTGTGTTCATCTTAAGTAATATTTGCTTAAGTTTTTAGAGGCTGCTGTGCTTGTTTTCCAAGTTTACCAGAATTTTAATACTTTGGGCATTATCCCCTTGCGATTTCTACAGATCATTCCTTCTTGCATCTCATTTAGGAGTTTTAAGTTCATATTGTCTACATAATTTAATAGTGCTTATTGGATGGTGAAATATTCTTCTCAGTTTCAATTTGGATTTGTTTTAGCTTGCCTTTGCATTAGCTCATTAATTAGGTGTAAAGTCTCAACAGTTCAATAGTTCCTTCTTTTGATAGTTCCACTGTCATCTAATTCTCTTTCCTTAGGCCTTGAGCAAAAGTGTAACATGCAATGGAAACTTCTGGCTTATTTAAGTTATGTCAAATGTCAGTTATGTCAAATGGTGTTTTGCTGGAACACACAGGTGAAAGGATGTTTTGCTGAAACCTATGCAAGACTGTTTTTCTGAAACAGACACAGGTGAAAAAATGTTTGATACAGCAAACTTGTGGAAGGACACTTGATGACTGAGGATAAATATGACCCCACAGATAGTGGGAGATGAACACCGAGCATTGGTTTGATTACCTTCACCTCGCTATTCTTCATTAACGACACATATGTATTGATTCACCCTACATAGTGTTGTTGAGCTCTGCCCTCGAGAGAAACTAGCCCCAGAACTGCTCGTGAGGTACCTGCAGCATTTGCCTTGCCTCAGGCCAGTTGGCAAGTCCTGCAGTTTCTTCATGATTGAACTAAATGGTCTGATTCCTGCTTGGTATCTGCCTACCAGAACACTGGGCTGAAGCTTCTGGTTCATGTGTAGCGTCTGACTACCTAGAGGACTGGACTGAAACTACTGGTTTGTGCCTGGTCTTTGCCTACCTAGAAGACTAGTCTGCAGCTGCTGAGTCATATTTTGTGTTTGCTAAGGGACTGAACTGCTGTCAAAGAAGATTGAGCCCACCCTCAAAAGAACTATTGCTAAACAGGTCCACTTCTCCCACATTCTAATACCTTTTTTCTCCCACTACTTCTGGTGGGTGGTGGGACAGAGGAGAAGTTGAATGTTTAAAGGTAGGTTGCAAAATATGCCTACAGGACTTATACCTAACCATCAGGTTTATGGTGACAAGTAAATCTGCAATAACCATTATGCCAGAGTCCCTTTTTTCTCCATCTTCCTAGCTGTTCCCCTTGTCCATTCCCAGTGCATACTTTGAAGAACCAAACTTCCATTAATCCTCTAGTTGTAAGGAAAGGAGAATGTGAGCAATCTGAAGGTGCTTGGTAGGAACTAATTTCTAAGAGAGGAGCCTCTGATATTGTCCATTCAAATCCTCAAGCGAAAGTCTTGTGGAAGCTGAAAACATACCCCTTATACAAGGGACCTTGAAATAATAAATGCCTTGTTTAAAGCTGCTAATTTTGTAATGTGTTACAGTAGAGTAGACAAACAATCCAGTGCCCCTCCCTCAGCTCTGTTCAAATGATGCCCAATCACTCAAAAGCATTCTCACTTCTGGTGTCTCATGTCTTCACTTTTAATGTACTCCTTTTTTTTTTTTTTTTTAACTCTATCTAAAATGTTCCTCTCTGTTCATGCATGGTACCCAATATCTCATGGATGATTTATTTCCCACTTGTACTGTGAAATTCCAGTGGTGAAAATCTGACATCTCTCTATTATCATGTCTTTACATCTGAGGGAAGTTTATCTATATTTGTCCGACACACTATGTGATGCATTTGTAAAATGATGCACTTTATTATCAGAGGAGAAAGTATGTGTAGAATAGAAGTAGGAATTAAAATATTTATAATACACTACATTAGGTATAGGCTTTTTTTTTTCCTTTTGTGACTTCTATTGTGGAAGCTAACTTAATTTATGGGACTTTTGCAATGAAAGTTTGAGTTTGTGGTAGGTTGAGCAAGATTCAGTTCATTGCTGGATGAAATAATTTTGAAGACAGTTTCTGTGTTCTGCATTGAGCAGGGCATTGTCTATAAGCTGTAGCAAAGTTCCAGGGCTTTTTTCTGTTTATCACATCTACAAGGCTGCTGTATGAAGAAATCTGTACTTTGCAACCCAAATGTCAATATTTTGACATGCTTCTTTTTGGCATGACCCTAGATTTTCTTTTCCTGTATCTACATGTATACTTCTGACCTTACACTTTGAGAAGGCACTGTGGAATTCTTGGAAAAGAACTACATTTCTTTAAAAAGATTTGAGATTTCCCAGACATTTAAGTGACTTAACATTCAGGTGTCTGTCTCATACTCTCCGCAGCTTGGAGTTTTTTCATGCCTTTCCTTGGGGGTTTCTCTCTAAGTTCTACCATGTTTACTCAGATTCAAATTGACTTGACAAATTCAGTGGAGGAACATGTGAACAGTAGTGGTATACAGGCTTGCTTTATATCTGATGCTCATAGGAATTCATATCACCACAAACATGGTCATCAAAATTTAATAAAAATTTATTCCTTTCTCTAATCACTTTTCCATAGCAGTGCCTTGTTACAACTAACTTATACCAGAGATAAAAATTGCACAGGTACCTGTTTTGAGAATGTTCACTGCTTTACACTAGGTACCAGATCATTTAACAATTTTAAGATCGGTGCCTTTATAACTGGACAAAATTGGACCTATGATAAGACTGCAATTAAAGATTAGTTTTGACTTTATACATCTTATTTAAAAACAGTAAATAAGTGCATAAATGTGAGGGCATACAATCATACACACACACACACACAACTTTTTCATTTAAAGGCTACTAATTCCCAATTGTTAACCAGTTAACCTGTTAACCTTCAGGAATCAAAACAGTTTGCTACAGGGTAGCATGGCATAAAGCATTTGGTTAAGTGCTTGGCAGACTCTTATTTCCCCATGATTTCAAATGTGCTTTTCCCCTCTGTTTTTACAAAGGAAAACCAAACAATCAGCATACACCAGCTGATATGAGGTCCTCAACAAACATACAGTAGAGGACTACTGGGCATGTGTTCATTCAGAGATGATGCATCTAACCCTCAAGAGACTGGAGTCTCCAGGGAGTTTAGAGGTCAGGTGGGGTGGGGGTGGGGGCATCCACGTGGAGACAAGGGGCTGGGAAGGAGGTATGGGATGTAGAACAGTCAGAAGGTAGATGGAGGGGGATATAATATGGACTGGTAAATAATTAATTAATTATTTCTTTAAAAAAAGGATCCCTGTATCTCATGTAGCCCAGTCTGGCCTCAGAGTAGCTGTATATTTAAAAATGGCTTTAGTCTTACTGTCTCAACTTCTCAAGATTTGAATAATAAACATTATAGTTATTAGAGGTCAGAAAATTGCCACAGAAGTTAAGTTCTTTGCCATCTAATAAAAACAATGGTTTTCTATACAGATGCATAGAAGCAGAAAATTGAATTAAAAAATGTACTCAGGGTTAAAGTCAGATTTGTATTTCATGAATATATAGCTAACATCAAATATTTCTTTGTGACTCTACACACTGAGAATGGAGTGGCTAACAAATAACTATATCTTTACTCCGTATATAAAGCAAGGCTCTACCAGATAGGAAAAAAAATGGTTTCTTTAATTTTATTTGTACCTATAACTAAGAAAGGTAAACTCTACATTTTAAGAAGGAAGACAATTCAAGTTATTGCAATTCAGATATTATGTACTTTGAGTAAGTAGCTTTTATCAATTCAAAACTCTTAAATTATCTCACAACTTCCTACTTTGAGAAATGTAGCATTTTTATTTTTTATTTCATTTTTATTAGATATTTTCTTTATTTACATTTCTTTTTTAAGTTTAATTTTATTTTTAACTTATTATTTGCACTCCATAATCCTTTTCCTGCCCTGCCCCATCCACCCTCTGTCTGTTCCACATTCCACACCTCTCCTCTACCCCACACCTTCTCCATGTGGATGCCCCCACCTCCCACCCCACCTAACCTCTAAATACCTGGGGCCTCCAGTCTCTTGCAGGTTAGGTGCATCATCTCTGAATTAACACAGTCCCTGAAGTCCTCTACTATATGTGTGTTGGGGACATCAATATCACCTGGTGTATGCTGTCTGTTTGGTGTTTCAGTGTTTGAGAGATCTCAGAGATCCCGATTAATTGAAACTGCTGGTCTTCCTACAGGATCACCCTTCTCCTAAGCTTCTTTCACCCTTCCCTAATTCAACAAAAAGGGGTCAGTTGCTTCTGTCCATTGTTTGGGTGCAAATATCTGAATCTAACACTTTCAGCTGCTTGTTGGGTCTTTCAGAGGGCAGTCATGCTAGGTCCCTTTTTGTGAGTGCTCCATAGCCTCAGTAATAGTGTCAGACCTTGGGACTGCCCCTTGAGCTGGATCCCACTTTGGGCCTGCACTGGACCTTCTTTTCCTCGAGCTCTATTTCCATCCCTGTAATTCTTTCAGACAGGAAAAATTATAGGTCAGAGATGTGACTGTGGTGTAGCAACTCCATCTCTCACTTGATGTCTTATCTTCCTGCTGGAGGTAGGTTCTATAAGTTCCCTCTCCCTACTGTCAGGAGTTTCATCTAAGGTCTCTTCCTTTGAATCCTGGGAGTCTCTCACCTCCCTGGTCTCTGGTACATTCTGGGGGTTCCCCCCACCTTCCTATTTCCTGATGGTCCCTGTTTACATTCTTTCTGCTGGACCTCAGGGCTTCAGTCCTTTTCCCTACCCAATACAAATCAGGTTTCCCTTTCACCCACCCACTATGCCTTCACCCATTCTACTATCCCTCCCTGGCCCCTCCCTCCCTCCAGCTAGTAACTGCTTTCTTCTCTTTCCCAAGTGGGACTGAGGTGTCCTCACTTGGGCATTTCAGCTTGTTGAGCCTTTTGAGTTTTGTGGACTGTATCTTGGGTATTCTGCAAGCTTTTTTTAAAAAAAATTTTTGATAATATTCACTTATATATATGTAGCAAATTATTATTTCTGCTAAGACTACTTTAGAGAACTGGCTAATTGATCTTATCGAGGAAATATAAATTATGTCATGGCAATTTGGGTAGAAATACAGTATGGTTTTAAGAATCTTGAGACATTACAAGGGACAAGTTCTCTACTCTAAATATCATTGACAACTCCTCCATTTATTACCAACCAGTTTCTTATAAAGTAATTTATATACCTCTAGGATTGACAACTTTGAGGGAACTAAATTTTAGTTTACAATCCCCTTTATTCTCTAAACTTGTCCATCAGTTTTCAAAATATGGAATCATTAAAACTAAGAAAATTGAGTGGAGAAGTTTCTTTGTACAATATAGTGTTCATCTGTGGCTAATGCAGGGGAGATTTTGTACCTAACTGTAGAAATTCTTCATGACACAATGCCCAAAGATAAAAGGAAAATACTATTTGTAAACAAGTTTAACAGCCTTAGTATGCATGCTTGATTTCCTTGTTTGTGTCCCAGAACTTAATCCCACATTGTCACAGTTCCTTGCTTATCAAGTATTGTTTATACTTGATATATATTGTGGTGCTCTATGCAGAGCCTGCAAGTAGTAGATATTCAAAAAATACAACTGAAAATATATAAAAGCTTCGTCTATTAGAAAATGTTTTTATTAGAAAATTTGCATGTAGGTCTATTTTAACTCCTTATATATTTATGTAGATACCAGTAGGTATGTATTTTCACATAGGCTTGCACATACAGCCTTGTATCACTTAATAAAATGAATTTATTTTAAGTAATCAGTTATTGCCTCATTTTGTCAATGTAAAGATATCTGAGAACAATTTATACAAACATATCTAGTGTTGAAAACTGCATATCTAAGCCACAGCAAAAGGGGTGTGGAGTACTGGTTAGTTCTTAATGTTGTTCCACCTATAGGGTTGCAGATCCCTTTAGCTCCTTGGCTACTTTCTCTAGCATCTCCATTGGGAGCCCTATGATCCATCCATTAGCTGACTGTGAGCATCCACTTCTGTGTTTGCTAGGCCCCGGCATAGTCTCACAAGAGACAGCTACATCTGGGTCCTTTCAGTAAAATCTTGCTAGTGTATGCAATGGTGTCAGCGTTTGGATGCTGATTATGGGGTGGATCCCTGGATATGGCAGTCTCTACATGGTCCATCCTTTCATCTCAGCTCCAAACTTTGTCTCTGTAACTCCTTCCATGGGTGTTTTGTTCCCAAATCTAACCAGTACCCCGGAGCTCTTGACTCTAGCTGCATATATATCAAAAGATGGCCTAGTTGGCCATCACTGGAAAGAGAGGCCCATTGGACTTGAAAACTTTATATGCCCCAGTACAGGGGAACACCAGGGCCAAAAAGGGGGAGTGGGTGGGCAGGGGAGTGGGGGTGGGTGGATATGGGGGACTTTTGGTATAGCATTGGAAATGCAAATGAGCTAAATACCTAATAAAAATGGAAAAAAAATGGAAAAAAAAAAAGGGGGTGTGGAGAGCCGTGCAACAAGCGTGCTGCAAGCAATCTCTGAGGAGAGCCGTGCGTGCCGCGAGCAATCGCCATTATAAGATGGCGCTGGCCTCTGCTGTGCCTAACTAGTAAACAAGCCTTGTACACAGGTGCGAGAGTGAACTTACTTCTAGTCACTGCCCATTCTCGGGTCGTAGTAGTGGGGTGATGGGCAAGCAACTAATCAGGAGCTGTCACGCCATATCAGGTGCTGAAATGTCACACTGCAGGCTATATAAGCAGCACCATTTTCCCGGTTCGGGGTCTTCCTGAGAAGTAAGCAATAAAGCTTTGCCGCAGAAGATTCCGGTTTGTTGTATCTTTCTTGCTGGTCGAGTGGGACGCAATAAGTGGCACCGAGGAACCCGGGAACTATCATCACACTGGCCCAAGGAAGATCCCTTGTTAGTGGGGCAGAACCAGAACTGTAGGACGAAAGGCTCTGTAAGGTACGTACAGTCTTGAAATTTCTCCAGAGTTAGACGCCTTTTGATTGTTTGCACAGCGATTGCACTTTTCCTTTCGGTTTCGTTTTGCTTCCACCGCTGGAACTGCTGACTGGTTCCTAGTTGCAGTCAGGCCTGGAGAGCGCCTGGACAATGATCAGTTTCAGTCAGTCGCAGTCAGGACTGGACAGCGGCAGCATGGGAATCTCCCATTCTATAGTAGTGGCCTTACGCTTGGTCCTGAAGCAGTGTGGCCTAAAAATCGCCACTAAGACCTTAGAGGGATTTGTCAGGGAGATAGACCGTGTGGCACCATGGTATGCTTGCTCAGGGTCGTTAACTGTTGCCTCTTGGGACAAACTGAAAGGAGATCTAGTTAGGGAACAGCAGAACAGCAAACTTAAAGCAGGGACCATGCCGTTGTGGAAATTGGTGAAATCCTGCTTAACAGATAAGGATTGTCAGCAAATGGTAGAAGCGGGGCAGAAAGTTTTGGACGAAATTCAAGAAAGTCTATCAGAGGTAGAGCAGGGAGAGAGAGTAAAAGTAGAGAGGAAACAAAGTGCACTGAAGAATTTAGGCCTTTTCAGGGGCCTTGAGCCCGAGGAAAAGAGATATAAAGGAAAGAATGCCTTGGGAGAGATTAGAAAAAGGGATGGAAAGGGAGAGAAGAAGGGAGATCGAGCTGGAGAGGCACATAAGGAAAGGAGCCTCTACCCGCCACTAGATGAGTTTAAGCAGCTAGCTCTTAGTAGCTCAGAATCAGATGAAGGACTTAACTCCTCTGAAGAAAGGGACTTGGAGGAGTAAGCAGTTTGTTATAAGGGAGAAAGGTACCAGCAAGATAAAATGCAAGCTACTCAGTCCAGAAAAAGTCCAATTGCGGCTGGCGAAAGCCAGCTTGCTGCTCGGCCTCCGGACTGTTGGCTTCAGGGTCCTAGTGCACCTCCGCCTTATGTGCAGAGGTAGATGTCAATTTTTACCTACTCCTCATGTAGGGGTAAACCCTCGAGGCATCAGGCCATTACAGGTCTGGCAAAAGGATGTCACTTATATTTCCTCCTTTGGGAGAATTCAGTATTTACATGTTTCCATTGACACCTGTTCTGGTGTAATGTTTGCCACACTTTTAACAGGTGAAAAAGCCTCTCATGTTATACAGCACTGCCTAGAAGTGTGGAGTGCTTGGGGCAAGCCCACAATTCTTAAAACGGATAATGGGCCAGCATATACTTCTACTAAATTTCAACAATTTTGTCATCAAATGGATGTCACTCACCTGACTGGCCTTCCTTATAATCCTCAAGGACAAGGCATTGTGGAATGTGCCCACCGCACACTCAAGTCTTATCTTATAAAACAAAAAGGGGGAGTTGATGAGACTCTGCCCTCAGTGCCAAGACTAGCAGTATCTATGGTGCTCTTTACACTTAATTTTTTGAATCTCGATGAGCAGGGACGTTCTGCAGCTGAGCGACATAGCTCAGACCCTGATAGACCAGAAGAAATGGTCAAATGGAAGGATGTTTTAACTGGTCTGTGGAAAGGCCCGGATTCTATCTTAATCAGATCCTGGGGAGCTGTTTGTGTTTTTCCACAGAGTGAAGCCAACCCATTTTGGCTGCCGGAATGACTCACCTGCAGGATATTCATCAAGGATGGTGCAGAAGATGCTGACCTCCCAAGGACTGTTCCTGATCCTGACAATGCTGAACTTGTCTCAGGTTCCTAGTATAATTGGCGAACAGAGATGGGCTATTCTCTCAACTTTCCCTAAACCAATGCCAGTTCGCCATGATGCTATAGTTTTTCCAAAATTCTTTACTACTAATAAAACAGTGGATTTGCCATATTTACCCTATCATCCCACCCGAGCACCATTAGGAGAAAATCACTCTTTAGTAGAACAGGGTTCTTTATGTTTTCAAATTAATGGACCAGGAAATTGTATCAACCTCACAGCCCGAGCTTTGGGGAAGTTTAATGAGCACCGAGGAGGTTGGGTGCGCACAACCCAAGATACTTCCAATGTAGTTATAACCTTTACAAATCGAAACCTTTTGGCAGGAGGCAATTTGGGTTAATGGTACATTTCTACCACCTAACTTTTCAGACAAAGAACGTCCCCACCAACCAAAAATAGCCCCTCATTGTAGCTTGGAAGATGAAGGGCTGATCCTGCCTTGTCAGGATTGTCAATCCTCCATCACTCGTTGGGCAGATCAGAGTAAAACTTTTTCCTTTTCTCCCAATATGACAGATGACCCAGAGAAGGAATTTGTTATGAAAAAGGGACTTTTCATACAGGACTTTAGAATGCATCCCTTTCACAAGTGGGTGCTTTGTGGAGTCAATGGCAGTTGTACAGAACTCAATCCTTTGATTTTTATCCAGGGAGGAGCAGTTGGAAAGGCTTTTTTTACTGGCATCTCAAGATTTGCTCAGTATTGGGGAATACATGATGACTCCCAGGTCTCTTATGTATATATTAATACCAGTGTAGAGATCACTGGGTTCAATAAAACTTTGGTAAACCAGATTAATTATCCATCGACCCCAGTCTGTGTTTACCCCCCCCCCTTTCTTGTTTATTCTTTCAAATGATTCATTTGAAGTCTGTTCCAATGATTCTTGTTGGATTTCTCAATGTTGGGATGTAACAAAGAACACCCGTGCCATGGTGGCACAGATCCCACCTTGGATCCCTGTTCCGGTGGAAACACCCTCCACCTTATCTCTGTTTCAACAAAAGAGAGATTTTGGCATTACTGCTGCCGTGATCATAGCAATTTCAGCCAGTGCAGCTGCTGCTACAGCTGCAGGGTACGCTATGGCTAGGATGGTTCAATCAGGCACAAAATTAAATCAGCTTTCAGCAGATCTGGCTGATGCCATCACTGTCCAAACTTCTGCTAGTACCAAGTTAAAGGGAGGGCTGATGATTATGAATCAGCACCTTGACCTGGCAGAGAAACAGATAGGTGTTTTATACCAGATGGCCCAGTTGGGTTGTGAAAGAAAACTGGAAGCTCTGTGCATTACCAGTGTCCAATATGAAATTTTTACTTATGCAGCTAATCTGTCTAGACAGCTTTCTTTATATCTAGCAGGAAATTGGTCTGAAAGATTCGATGAGACCCTTGAGGCCCTGAGAGCAGCCATTCTAAAGATCAACTCGACACGAGTGGACCTGTCATTGACAGAGGGCCTCTCCTCCTGGATTTCATCTGCATTTTCTTATTTTAAGGAATGGGTGGGGGTAGGTTTATTTGGTGTTGCCACCTGCTGTGGACTTGTGTTCATGCTCTGGTTGGTTTGCAAGCTCAGAACCCAACAAACAAATGACAAGGTTGTGATAACTCAAGCACTTGCTGCCATCAAGCAAGGGGCCTCCCCCGAAATCTGGCTATCTATGCTCAAAAATTAGTTGACATTGGTGGCTGACCTCTTTTACAGAGTTCGCCCTAGGTCATTTAGTAGTTACTGTCACATAGCACTGCGGTATCCAGGGACGGGCAACTTTCCTCATACACAGATCAACCTAAGACAAGGGGCCCAGTGGCGATAGGGTTACCCTATGACAGGAAAGGCTGTGACATTGGAGGAACGACCTAAGACAGGAGCCAGAGAGGATGGGCATAATTACACAGGCCTAGACCAGCCTTAAATTTTAATAAAATAAAAAGCGGGAGATGTGGAGAGCCGTGCCGTGAGCAATCGCGTGCGTGCCGCAAGCAATTGTTGAGGAGAGCTGTGCATGCCATGAGCAGTCGCCATTATAAGATGGCACTGGCCTCCGCTGTGCCTAACTAGTAAACAAGCCTTTTACGCAGGCTCAAGAGTGAACTCACTCCTAGTCACTGCCCATTCTTGGGGCATAGTAGTGGGGTGATGGGCTAGCAACGAATCAGGAGCTGTCACGCCAAATCAGGTGCTGAAACGTCACGCTGCAGGCTATATAAGCAGCGCCATTTTCCCGGTTTGGGGTCTTCCTGAGAAGTAAGCAATAAAGCTTTTGCTGCAGAAGGTTCCGGTTTGTTTCGTCTTTCTTGCCGGTCAAGTGGGATGCAATAAAGGGGCCTATATTGCCAGACTGGTCAGTACTGAACCTTGAAGGGTTCATATCAGGGTAAAACTATTGAGGGGATTTCTCCATGAGAATATTTCAAAGCATCTTTAAACACTGTAAAAATTGTGTGTCACTGAAAAAAAAAAACAAATAATCAAGCAAACTATAAAAAATACAAAACAAAATAAACTTATAGTCAGAAGTACCTCAATGTCCTCAGTTCTTATTATCAAAATATATTGTATCATAAACAAAAGGGTTAATACTCATAAATAACTAAGAGCAATGTCAATTTCCTGTATTTTTTAAAGAAATCATAGGGACATTCATAACCAAAAATTTAATAGTGACTATTTCATACCTGGGTTAATTATTTACTAGCCCATGATTTGGGGAAGTAGAATTATCCTGTGATGTAGGAGAATCCAAATTTAATTTTTAAGAAGCTTATAAAATAGTCAGATATCTCCCCAGATACTTCATGCCTCTGGTACCTTGCCTTAAGCCTTCCACTTATTATTCTGTTTTTCCTCATAATATTATCTGTCATTATTATTTTGTCACTCTTCATAAAGTAATTCCTTTACCCTTATAAGGACATATTATAGTTCCTTTGCATATATGTATATATATATATATTGGTTTTTGGTCTTTGGTTTTTCGAGACAGGGTTTCTCTGTATAGCCCTGGCTGTCCTGGAACTCACTTTGTAGACCAGGTTGGCCTCAAACTCAGAAATCTGCCTGTCTCTGCCTCCCAAGTGCTAGGGTTAAAGGCGTGTGCCACCACACCCAGCAAAAAAAATCATACAAATCTCAATATTTAAATCCAAGTGTCATATATAAGTAAATATATGCCTTATTTGCATTTCTGGGCATGAGTTACACCATTCAAGAAATTTCCTCCATTTCCATCCTTTCATTTACTTGTATGTTTCC
Source organism: Mus musculus (assembly GCF_000001635.26). Classification (NCBI taxonomy): domain Eukaryota; kingdom Metazoa; phylum Chordata; class Mammalia; order Rodentia; family Muridae; genus Mus; species Mus musculus. The sequence continues at coordinate 101,552,128 of NC_000074.6, forward strand.
CAATTTCAACTTTCTATAAAGCTGGATAGAATTTTATACATTTCCATTTTAACTATCTGTCATTCTTACAGTGGATATCTAGAGCGATCCTACTTCCCAGTTATTTTAAATACAGCAACAATAAATACCAATGAGCAATTATCCCTGTGACACAATAGAGATCTGTTATGCACATGCCGTAGAATTGTACAGTTGGGTCACATGTTAGATATATTTCTATCATATAAGGAAAAAAATCTATACCAATTTCCATATTTTCCTTCAATGTTATTTTTTTTGGAAAATTGTAATTCATTCTTCATTTACTTGAGATAGTTTTTCTAGTTATAATAATCTGGGATCTTTGTAGACCTTTCTGACTTTAAATGCTTCTCTCAAATAAATGGTTATAATTCTCATGGAAGCACCTTTATAAGTGACTTTATCTTTTTTTCTTGTTTCTTTTAAAATATTGATCTTTTGCTTTTCTGTTTAAACTATACTTTGTAGTGAGGAATATGTTTCTTGGTACTGTGTATTTTATGATCAGTAGATTTCTTGTACTGCATGGATATCTTTCTGTGAAACTGACTAATTTTCTATGATTTTAGAGAAATTATTTTCTTTTACTTGGTGTGGTGTTCTCCCTTTATTTATGTTATTCAAAATGTTGGTTGTCTATGGTTTACAAATTCATGTGTATGAATGTATGTATGTATATACGTACGTATGTATGCCTGTACATATGTTTAGTTTATCAGAATACTGCTCATCAAAGAAACCAAAAGAAAAATTGTTAATGCATTAAGAAATATGAGCTGCAGTCACAATAACATTCTGATTCCTTGAAAAGAAATTCAAAGGTGAGACACTGGATACATACAATTATATTACTAGAAATGAAAGCGCATCTCTAAGGTTAAAGAAGAACAGCCTAGACTATATAGGTACAATGAGGGAGAAAAAATGTAAACCATATCAAGGCAAGGGAGGAATATTTGTGACTGCCCAATGCCTTTGTTTTCTTAATAGGGAACAAGGCTTTGCAGTGATGTAACTAGAAGACTTTATGTTAGCAAGTCAAGTTCAGGACCAAACTTAACATTAGTTTTAGTCATGCTGGAAACCAACTAAATGATCCATGCTCCAACTTCTAGATTCTCACTTTGCACAATATGTCTGCTGTGCTTAAATGGTCAAGCACTTTATCCCTTTCTTTTATTGGTTATTTTCTTTATTTACATTTTAAATGTTATATCCCACTTCCTGGTTCCCCCTCCGGAAATCCCCTATCCCATCCTCCCTCCCCTGCTTCTATGTGGGTGCTCCCATACTCCCTACCCACTCCCACCTCCCCTCCCTAGAATTCTATTTTTTCAAGTGTTTAAAAACATAAGGCAATAGCATACTACCTTCTTTTCCCTTCTCTTCAGCAATGTAGCAATGAATCCTGAAGGTGATGATACAGAAAGTAGATGAAAAGAAAGAGGGGTGTCTGTGACTCAAGAATGTACATTTTCAAGCTATGGTAAACATAATGTAGACTGGTGTATAGTTCCTTGCAATCCTCTTATATTAGATATCCTCCATTATAGTTAATCTTGTCCATTTGACTCAATTTAAAATCACATAGAAGACATACTTCTGTGCACTTTTTTTTTCATTTCTAAAAATCCACAAAGAATGAGCACGTCATCATTCTATGTGTTGGCATCTGGGTGTAAATCAAAAACGACAAAGGGAAAACAAGAATATAGTATTAATATTTATCTCTATGTTTTCCATTACACCTTTATTGCCAAAGTTGTCCAGCTATGGTGGACTGCATCCTTTTAAAGCCTGAACCAAAATAAACTCTTCCACATTTAAATTATTTTTGCCAGTTAGTCTATCAAAGCAAAAAAGAAAAGCAATGAATACATTACAAAATACAAAATTTGGTGCAGTTACTTTATTTTTATATATGTTTTAAATTATTTTATTTATTTATATTTTAAATGTTATTCCCCTTCCCAGTTCCCCTTCACAAACACCATATCCCCTCCCCTGTCTCCCCTGCTTCTATGAGGATGCTCCCCCATCCACACACCCACTCCTGCCTCAGTGCCCTAGCATTCCCCTAAGCTGAGTCATTCACACTCCACAGGACCAAAAGGCTCCCTTCCCATTGATGCCAGATAAGTCATTCCTCTGCTTCTTATGCAGCTAATTGTCCTAGTGATGTGCTGTGAGTTAACTAATAAAAGATTATCATTCTTGTCACTCAGGTAAGCAAGAGTTGAAGTAGATAACATATTAAATTTCACCTTACAGTAACCTTAATAACAAATGATTTAATACTGATTTTTCAAATCACATGCTTTTCACCAAACTTGGGGTTAAATTTTGGAAAACTCATTTTCAATAAAACTTAAAATCTCTAATCTTTTCTATACTCACTGGACATATATCAGCTTCATAATACAATACAGTTAATCTCTCTATGAAAATCCTTTCTGAGGTTTTGTCAGAATTTCTTTCCAGTTATAACATCAGTTCAAACAGCTTTTTAGAGATAACTGTAATTCTGAGGAAGGCCTAAGTCCTTTATGGCTAATCTTCCACATGTTACCACCCTTTACTTATTTTTAGCAGTCTTTGCTTGAAAAGTGACTTTTCTACTCTGAAAACGCATAGTGACCTTCTCCTATTTTTTTTGTTTTCCATAATCACTGCAAGGGGAAATCCTGAATAAATACAGACTGAAAATACTTTTCTTTCCTCAAATACTTCTAAAATAAAGATACAGTTTTATAAACTTTTATTCTTCAATTTAGTAATAAACATTGACATTTTGAAAATAATACATCTGCCCTTCCAGTTTGTCACTTTTGGTAGAGTCACACAATCTGACATATTCACGCACCTTCTTATTTTGTATATAATTTTCAGTTCCATGGAAAGGCAGTTTAAATTGAGACCAAACTGTATTGTGCAAATATGCCTCCATTCATCATTTATTGTACAGTGTTCATTCAAAACCCTAACATATCTCTTTTATAATGTTGGGGCCGGGGTCTGAGTTTAGGAATCTGTGTTGTGAAGTTTTTTTCTTCTAATTTTTTTTTTGAGTTCTCATGCTCAAATTTCTGTGGGACAAGTATTTATCCCAGGTTATGTCTCCCATCCTTCCCTCAGCTTCACGCTGGCCATCACTGTGCCAAACATCTGGATCACTTTACATCTTTTTCCCCTCCCAGACTCACACACTTTAAAGTGTGGATTCAAGTGTTGATCCATGGTTATAAAAGGTTTATATCAGGGAGTGCCTCCAATTGTTTTGGTCACAGCTGTTATAAATGTTGTCAATATAGCAAATAGAAAAGTTATTGATTTTATGCTAATTTTCTTACCAGTGCTAGTATTGAACTTTCCATTTATTTTGCATTTTTCAGGGAAAAGAAAAGAAAAATCATGTAATTTGCAAACAGTAGAAATCACATTCTCTACATTGAAAAATTATTTCTTATTTTGCTACCTTCTATTGTTTTTATGGAAGAGCACAATTAGAATGCAGTTCAATATCTGTGATTGTATTATCTTTTCTCATCCTGATTCATAGCACTAATGAGATTGCTTCTAATCTAGTGTTCACTATTATTAATAATGCCTGTGTTTCAATATGTCCTTTCCTAACATCCATATTTATTATCTTGGGAAAATAATTATTATTGTACTAATAGTTTCTCCTAGGTATTGGATTTGAATTTTAAAAATATCTTTGAACTTTAGTCTAATAATTCATCTTTATAGAGCCGATTCTTTTGCTTAATTATGATAATTAGTGCCCTAATGTTGAATTATTCTTGGAGTTAGTATTTCTCTCTCTCTCATATAGTTTGCATGTGTCTGTTTATATATGTTACTATTTATTATTAAGTCTCTATGTATAGTGTGTGTTTGTATGTGTGTATGTGTGTATCTAATTTCATACATAATGTGCATGTGGATGTCTGAGTCTGATTTTCAGTAGTCTACTTTCCCCTTTCTCCTCGTTGAATCAAAGGTTTTTCTGTTATTTCTGCCATGAAACCCATGTACTTCATGGTTCATGGGTTGCTGAGGAATTCTTCTGTCTCTACTTCTCTTCATTTACACGAATTCTGGCAAATAAACCAAGACCTTCAACTCGTGCGACAAGTTCCTGTACCACTAAGAAGGCTCTGGTACCCATTTCATACATTTAACTGTGGGTGTACACAAAATCCTATTAGTGGGTCATCTTTAATAAACTCCTAGTGAAGTAATTTTGACAGGAAGTTGGGCCTCTTGAAAATGTGGGTCCACTGAGTATGGTTGTATTTGAATGTGATCCGTTGTGGTGTGTTCTATTCTCTCTTTGAACTCCATGTCAACTTTTATAAGAGAACAAGACATCCATTAGTTTAATCTAAAAGATATCCATTTCCATGTTACAAAGCTTGATGGAACAGTAATAGCCAAAAAGAAAAAAACAAAAGATAGGGATCATTGTAGAAAATTTCAGTTGCCTCTAAATATTCTAGTTCTGATACTTATAGTCATTCCCATAATGCCTCAAGTGCTCATACTCATTAAATCATATTGTTCTTTATATATATATATATATAGATAGATAGATAGATAAATATATATATATATATATATATAAAGAGAGAGAGAGAGAAAGAGAGAGAGAGAGAATATCAAATTTATAATGGTAACTCTAAGTCCTTATAAAATTATAAATATGATTTGAGTCTGTTTTGCAAGAAAATATATGTTTAGAAAGGAGTGAAAGAAAAGCACGTGACATAAAAGACTAATCTTACGGTTGCTGCCTAATGACAGGTTCTCTTTTATGAAGACAAATGATTTTTACCAGTTTTTTAAATTGTTGTAATGATGTATTATTTTTTTAAAAAGAGGTCATTATTTTTGCCAGTGACTGATAAAGATACAAATACAAATGTAATTACGTAATTTAAAAATATTATTTCATTTTATTTTATTTTAAATTATTTGTGTGGTTGGAGAACAAGGTATGGAAATTGGACCTTGTTCATGTTTATCCATGCTACAAACATAGTATGCCTATGTGGTACATTGTATCCACTGTGTTCTTGTGGTTGTTTTTGTTGTTGTTGTTGTTGTTTTTTTTTTTTTTTGCATAATGACTTTGAGGTGTCAAGGGCAACATAATGGTACATGACTATAATTCCAAAACTCAGGAGGCAGAGGCAGGCTCCAAGCCAGCCTAGACTATATACCAATACAATCTCCAACAAACAAAGGACAATGAATCAAATTCTTTTATAAGAGGTAGCATTTATGTATTACTAAATATAAAGAATGATTAAGAGATATAATTCATGCTGTAGATAAGAAAATCATGTTGAATTTTAGAGCAAGTTTCAGGACAGTCAAGCTTAGGCAGTGAAGGAGCTGGAAAACAAAAAGTTGGTGATAATGTAATAGAAATAGGGGGGCATGTTCCAGCTCCAGCAAGCAGCAGAACTTAGAAGCTTCAGCCATGTGCCTCTGGCTTTATAGACAAGAGGAGAAGGAGACTGCTGGGCCAATTGATGCTGGTAAGGTGGAGTTAAGAATTAACAGTGATTAGGAAGAGACCAGCAACACTGAGGTGAGACCTTCTGGGAAGTATTTTCTGAGAGCACAATGAAGTTGTGTTCCAGAAATAGCCAAGGTTGTGACTCATGCTGTAGCTGGACTTGGTGATGTATAAGAATCACCCAGGTGATACTGGTTTTGAAGGCATGAAGTGGTCATTTAGAGCAGCTGAGGCTTGGCACTATGAGAGCCCAGGGAAGGCCAATGGTGAAAGTGCAGGCTCAGTTACAGTTGACAGCACAAGACTGAAGAGTTCATAGTCATACAAAGTTGAGGCTTGGTACTATGAAGACAGCCTGTAAGAGATTATTGGTGAAAGCTAGTTGGAGCAAAAGATCCTGGAGAAGTGGAGATACCAGTACTATGAGTGATCACCAAAAATATTAGCAGCAATGGAGTGGAGTCAACCAGTGCCTCAAATGCTACAGAGAACTGGAACTTTGTCCCAGGAACATTACAGGAGTCCAGATCGTGTGTGGATCTCAGACATTGGGAAAAGAAGCTGTGAAGTTGAAGTAGCCTTATATGCCATGCCAACGCTGTGGGATACCTGCTGAGGAAAGCTGCTTACAGGGAGTGGAACCTGCCCAAGGAAAAAGAAGTTTGCAGCAATCAACAAGCATAAAATGTGTTAGAGATAAGAAGAGTTCTTTTACACTAGACATGCACATGCAGAGTGTGGAGTTTGCCTAACTGGGTTTCTGTCTTGCTTTTGTTTAGTGTTTCTTCATTATGATATTTTGGAATAATAACTTATATTCTGTGATGTTGTAGGTGTGTGACCTGCTGTTCTATTTGGATTTTACAGGGGATTACATTTAAGTGATTGAATGAATCTCAGAAGAGACTTTTAAGCATTGGTGAGACTGTAAGACACTATGAGGATTTTTAAAGTTGGACTAAATTTATTTTGCATGATGCTATGGCTAGGTATGGCCCCCATAGACTCATATATTTGAACAAGCCTATGAGTGCTAGTGAATGGACTGTTGTGGTTTGTATATGCTTGGGTCAGGGAGTGACACTATTAGGTGTGGCCTTGTTGGGTTAAGTGTGACCTTGCAGGAGTAAATATGTCACTGTGACGATGGGCTTTGAGACACTTTATTATTGTGCCTAGAAAATAGTCTTCAGTTTGCGTTCAGAACAAGATGTAAAACTCTCAAGTCTTCCAATAACATGCATGCCTGGATGCTGCCATGATTCCTCTCAAGATGATAATGGCCTGAACCTCAGAACTTATAAGCCATCCACAAATAAATGTTGTCCTTTATAAGAGTTGCCTAGGTCATGATGTCTCTTTACAGCATTAGAAAGCCTAACTAAGACAATCTGGCTAATGGGCCACCTGCTAATGTATCATTGATGGATCCCAGGCTTACTGTGATATAACACTAGAGACATTCTCACAAAAGCAAAAATTTTAATTCATTGTCTTTTTTTCTTCTCCTCAATAAGGGTATAGGTCAAAATTCCCCCTTACCATCTGTTAACATCTTTGGTTAACTGTTCTGCATGTTCTCTGGACTGACAGTCATATTTTAGAGAATTATTAATATGGTGCCAATAAAATTATGGGAATTATAAAAGAGGACAAATATCTACATGAAGCAGATAATTGAGGCATGGTGTTAGGTATATTTTGCCCAAGGCTGCTCACTGCTTCTCTGTTTAGTTTGATCATTCCATGATATGAAAAACCTCTGCCATAGATTCCTGTTGTCATGGTATTCCGCCTTACCATGGATCAAGAAGTACAATTGCTAAACCTATGCACCACAACATCCTTAACTAATCTATATTAGGCATTTTTTCACAGTGGCTATCTTCTAAGACAACATCCAATGATTTTTTTCTAAGTGTTCATTCATTTAAAAGCCATGTGTTTCATAGCTCAAGATGACATTAAAATAGGAAAAATAAGGATCAGTGTCCAAGTATTTCCAGCTTAAATTCAGGAATATTAGACATAAGTAAAAAGAGTATCACAGAAACAATCACTAGCAATCAAATTAAAATTTTCCTGTTGAACTATTCTAAATGAGATATATGTACCAGTACCTCACCAGAAATTTTTGTTACAGTCTTTAGCAATTATAGAAGTTGAAAATTGTTAAAAAAACATTTACTATGATTTGACATAGTAATTAAATCTAATATATAATATTAGTAAAAAGTAAAAAAGAAAATTATGTTACAACACAGTTTTATTTTGACATTTTAATTTTGTTGATGTACTTCAATGAACAATTTGAAGTTTGTGAAGAATTATTTTTGAAGAGCAACAATGCTATTATTTCCAATGCATATAAATATATTATATTGTTTTTATTACTTCAGTTGTACCAAGGCCTTTTTTTCTCTCAACTTTATTCATTTATATAATAGGAAATAGCCTTTATTTTAAGAACAACCATTAGATTATATAAACATCTATCTTATTGCCTTTATCTTAGAACATATATCCTTTAAACATATCAACTTGTGTTGATTATGGTATTGAATGTTTTTACTTTTAGCATGTAGTATTATGGATAATCCTTGATTAAAATAGAAATCAATATTTCTGGAGTCATCTGTATACATGAGATATGAACACTTAAACAGTGATTTTTCTATTAGAATATGCATTTTCCTGTGATTTTTATGTTTATACACTATTTTACTCATTACAATGAATCTGATCATAAAGTATAGCATTTACAAAATAATGATGTCAGGTTGAGTACGCATGTACTTTTTCCATGCAGTTTGCCATGTCTACTGATGTTGTCTTTGTTTAGCTCATGTTTCATAAGTTATATTGGCGACACCTTATGAGTGTAGGTTTGGTGTTAATAGGACATAATTCCCAGAAAACTACCTGATCCTCCGGCTCTCCCACTCTTTCTACCACTTCTTTTACACAAGATTTCAACTCTACATAAAGAATTATAGACAAATGAGGAAACCAAGGTGCATAAGAGGTTGTCTGACCCTTGAAAGGGCTTAGCAATTTCAATTGATTTTCCAGTGCCAAAAGGTCATCCCTGAAAACATGCACACAAATATCATCATTATATAGACTAAATAGGTTAAATTTGGTCATATACATGAAAAAATTATGAATGAAATGACAGTTAGCAAAAAGGAGGCCATCAATGTGAAGGACAGCCAGGGCATGTACAAGGGAAGTTCTGGAGGAAGGAAAGGGAAGGAATAAATGTTGTTATCATTTTATAAACACAAAAATAAAAGATATAAAAATAAATACAAAAAAAGAGATAATGATGGAATCTAAGTGTTCTTTTTAATTTGAAATTTATTGACTTCCTTGACAAAAGCCAATCAATGTGTTTATCTTCTACAATTCTCTCTCCTCTACACTAGCCATGCTCTGTCTTGCCCATTGCCTAATTATACTAAATTTTGCCAAGGAGGAATGTAAAAGATGATGAGAGCCTTTCCTCTTTAAAACTGTAGATTTTCTAGATCCTGCCTAGTGTGAGAAATAAACTTTTTACATTAAACTCATCTCCCTCTTCTGGAAAGAGCTTGAGGTGTTGAACTTAACACAAATACAGTCCTATTTATTCTCATTACAATACTTTTGGTAAGCTTGAAGGAAAAGCATGTAAATGATATTTTCAATATGCTACTGCAAATATTTGTTTATTCATATCTATACATGTACACATTCTGACACACACACAAACATGTAAAACCTATGGAAAGGGTTTGCTAATATATACAGAAACCATATTCTGACATTTTGACCTGAATTGTTTCAAATCTACACACCTTATAATGAATAGTTATATGCACATCTCCATTTGTTAGTGTTTCAAGAATTATCCTTCTGTGAGAGACTAAGAAATATCTACCTCCCTTCTCATAAGGTACCAATGATAAACCAAACCAGGATCCCACAAAAGTTCACCTGTGGGAACTAACTAGTTGATTGCACTTATTTGCAGAATATGAGTGAGAATTTCTCATTAAGAACATGGGTAAATCTCAAGCAGCCTTGTTGAGGGAGCTGCACCTACTATGTTTGACAACTTCTCCATGGCTAAGTATGTGAAGCCCATTTCCCTAGGCTTTCTCAGACTATATACACAAATGTCATGTGGAATCAGGTCAAAGTTAGCTGCCAGTACTCAGACAGATTAGTCTATTAGATATTCAAGGGAGTGTACAATGGTTTTCTGAAGTCCTTCCTTCTATGAGAAAATGTCAACTGTCAAGAAGCTCAGTTATGATGATCCTTTGCAAGCAGGCACAGCCAATCTCATGAAATGATTGTTTGTTCCATATTTTAATTCTATAAAACATTCTGTTTTTTTCTGTCATATTTTATAGAACTAGCTAACGCCATTTATAGTTATTTTCTTCCATATACTGAAATTATTCATTGCTGAAAGCATTTTGTATAATTATCACCTAGAAGCTGATGATACATCAGGAAATGAGATAATTTAGTATAACTTGGTTGTATTTAACAGATGAAGCATAATAAAAATATTTTTTATTTAATAATTAAGTTATCCATTGAAGTGAATTTAGTAGCAGAACTAAAGACTCAGGATTAAGGGGAGACTACTGAGGAAGTAGCCTTGTCATTGGCCTGCACCATGCAAGTAGTTTCTGTTTATCTGGTGGATCCCTTTCATTTTGTACATTCAACTGTTTTCTTACATTTGGAATATTTTAGCATGCAATTTTACATATTAGGTCCACTAGAGAGTTTTGCTTAACTCCAGGGACTACACAGCTACCAACCCAGTTCTTAATCTCTATCTTCAGTATATTCTTTGTGATTATCTCTAATATCTTACTACATTCATTCATACTCAGCTACTTTTTTTTCAGTCTTTCATTCTTATTAAATTTTAATCTCTTATTTAGAAAATGCCAGACCCTTTGAAATGTAGGCTTAAATGTGATATATGTTGATGTTTTTGTTCTTCTTGTGTCTGAGCTTAATCAATACTTTATTTTGCAGTTCTTTCGAAAAATCTACTAATATTCTTC